>NC_080679.1:104890238-105190238 GCF_030445035.2 Dasypus novemcinctus | reverse complement strand
TAATTGGCAGTCAATAGCAGAAAATGTCAAACTTCTAGTGGGAATAACTGCCTTCCTTGTAGGAGGATGCACCATACTCCCTTGTCTCTTCCCCTTCATCATAAGCAGGATGCTCACCCTAATAAATATAGTACAGTGAAAACACAAACATCCGTTCATCTCATGGTTCTATATATATACCAGTCAGTCTCTGGTATATACATACCAGAGAGACTCTGACAATAGTGATGCTGAAGCTCAACAACCTTAAGCAGGCATCAAAGGGGGGAATAATATGGCCTGTGCATAAATTCAAACTTATCTAATTCTCTATCCAAATTTGCCTAGTGTTTGGAGAGCCAATTATGTGATATAAACTCTATAGGCTTTGAATATTCAGGAAGGATGTAGACTGAATGTGTATCTGTACTTATATCCAGACAGAATGTGGGCAACATGTTAATTCAAGCTTATCTGGTATGTGGGTGATATGTTAATCCAAGCCTACCTGGTATCCAAACAAACCCCTAAACGCTAAGAAACTAACAAAGAAAGTCCTTTTGCACCAAGGTACCGCTTGGTCCCCACTCCTAAATCCTCTGGAAATCCTGTTCCATGCTTGGTTTTTGGACAGAAGTCCACTGGGCTAGCCGACCATAATAAAATTCTTTCTCAAAAGTGTCTTCCATCCTGGCCCTCGATACTATAATAACCGACTTCTCTCTGCTGCTACTACAACACAAACATTTAAATAAAGGGAATGAGTGAGCAGAAGGCTTTCAGAAAGACATTCATGTTTCTGGGGCTTTTGTTTTTTTACTTGATGGACAGTAATTTCATTCATTGAAATTTGGGGATTAGGAAAAGTAACTGACCCAGAAGGGGAAACGATGTGTTCTATTTTATACACCTTGGGCTTGACATCCTGCTGGATCACTAAGAAGAAAGATCTGTTGGCCTGATTTAAGAAAGACTGTAATTCTTGGAGCCAGGTTGTTGGGTCTGATACTGAAAGTATGGCTCTGTCTGTGTCATAGTAAGGGACTGGACTTCGTTTTGGTAGTTTTTAAAATGTATTCATGCTTGACCCAATTTACCTAGGCTTACAAATCTCTACAAAGGTATATGATTTGGTTGTTATCTAGTGAGAATTTGGTTAAGGAATGCTTTTTGTCAGCCATCAGCATTGGGACCCATGTTGGGTTGACCTAGTCTTTTTTATTTCTGTAGCGATGATCCACCATGAACAAAGTTCTCTGCTACCAGGCAAATACAAAGCCCTCTTGTAGCCCATCACCTGTACCTTGTGGGTTGAAATGGCCCCCCTCCACCTCTCCAGGTTTCATAACCTTTTCCAATCCAGTCATTCCTTCGCTTGTAAACATTCTCCTACCACCATCCACAGCAGCCCCTGTGTCTGTTGGTGTCCAGTCTTCCACACTGAATACTTTGTATCCTTTGTTCTTCACCCAATTCACATTCTGTCCTGGATATTATTCTCTGTAGGAAGGTTCAGGTCTTTGTTTGGAAACTGGAAAATAAATTCTTCTTAATGAATTGATGGCAGGCATTGTTATTCCTCCAAAGTATGACATTTACATTTTAATAGGCCAGAACTTTGGAAAGCAACACTTTAGAGGAAGGAGGGTTAGGTGGGGATGGGGGTGGGTGAAAACTTAGGTCACCTGGCCCACCAGTAATGGACATATTTTTGGGTCTGGAGGCCTTTAAGGACTGCTGAAATCTCATTTTATGATTGTTTCCATTGTCCTGAATAAGAACCACACCTGTGAATTTTCATCCTTCTACAGCTACTAAGACATTTTTAAGCCTCAGGAAAGTCATACATTTGCTTTACCTCAGTTATTCTTTCAGCAAAATGGAAATGGCATTAGATCTGCTGCCCACGAATTGTATATAGAGTCATTCCTTTTCTCTTTAAGGTACTTGGAAGATGTAAAGTGTTAAGTGTTCTGAATTTAAGTATAAGATTTAAGCTACACTATATCACTGCATAATGATAGATCACATTTTTCAAGAAATCCCTTTGGGGAAGTTTAAACTTCCATTTATACAGTGAAAGCAATATTTACACTGCTTTTTTAATGTTATTTTGTAAAATCTACCTTAAAATAACACAAAACAGCAAAGCTTTCTTCCTTAAGAGAGACTTTTTAAAGGGAGTGAAAACATAGTTGTAACATTACTTTTTGTGTGGCATGTGAAAAGAAAATCCTGGAAACACATGTTTATTTTTTTCAGTTCCTGACCACTGTGTTTGGAAAAACTGCCAAGTGTGACTTAAAACTTGCAAATACAGCTTTGAAATTTAGATCCAGGATGTCTTAGGCTAATTTTTTTTTTTTAATAGAAAAAGAATTGTTATGTTAACTTTGACTTCTTCTGTTCACTTTACTTCCCTAAAATCAGTTGCAATCAGATTAAAAGCACACATTCCAATGAACAAATACACTAATGTAACCTACAGTCCCTAATATACAAATGCTGTATGTGGGACATTATCAATTCTCCCAAAAAAGTACTCTCTGCTTTTATACAAGTGCCTAAGAACAGACTTTTAAAAAGGATGCTGAAAACTTGCCAAACTTTCCTTGTATTTTCAAAGTCCACATCAAGAAGGGGTAGTAAATAGTTGTTGAGTGTAGGAAAAAGGAAACTATTAACATTGTTGTCTTTTAAAGATAAAAAGAGAGTTCCAAGGAAAAGCTTCATAATTTTTGAAATATGTATATGTTCTTTAATCAGTTTGAGACAAATGACAAAGTTTATGCTTCTGTATAAACAGAACAAATTAAGCTTATTGCCTGCCAGTTAAAAAAAAAAAGGTAACTGGCTGCTTTATTGAGAACGTGTTTCAGGACAACAATTTCTACTTTATTTCATTTGGCAAGTTGCAAGCCAAGTGGGATAGATGTTCTGAATTTTCAAAGCTGAGAAAGGATAGATGTAGTAAGTCTAAATGTATCTGTGTTTGCTTTTCAAAATACAGTAGCCAATCTTCAAACTTCTCCTTCTCAGCTTCTCATAGAAACTGGTCTGTTAAGTATTAACATTAAAGTGTTTTCATTTGATTTGCAGACAGATATCACTGCTGCACATTTTACAAATATACGTTTGTACATTATACAAATATAAAAATATTTGTAAAATTCTCTGTGATCCAGTAATGGCAGTCAAGATGCTGAATATCTAAAAGGTGTAGGAAATGCTAATTTATAGGTTTTCTTTATGCAATAAGAACAAGCTTAAAAAAATAATACTCTAGTTTACTAAGGATTTTGAAGTGCATCATGTCATTTGAGCCTATCAAGAGCTCACAGAGCTCTTTATAGAGATGAGGAAAAGTTATAGAGATTAAAGGTGTCAGTAGAGATTAATTTTTTCTCTCTCCCTGCAAGTTCCTGCTTAACAAGCAAGCAAGCAAACAAACAAGAAAGGAAATAAGCAAACACCTGTTTTTTTAAAAAATGGTCATCCTATCCTCTCTTGGAAGAATTTAGAATGAATTCTCTTCTTATTACTTGCACCTTGTAATGGAAGGAAGAAGGATTTGTCTGATTGCTGACGTGGCAATTCCAATACCCATTGGCTCAAGTATCTGTGATGGGATTAATATGTTAAGAATTATTTCGCATACGTTCTTCAGTCTTCAATGTGCGTAAGGATCATCTGGGGCTCTTATGAAAACTGTGATTCTGATTCAGTGGGTCTGGAATAGGCCCCAAGTCTGCATTCCTGAGAAACTCCTAGGCACTGCCTTGCTGCTGGTCCAAGGACCATTCTTTGAGGAGCAAGGCCCTACTGTCTCTTACCTTTCTTTCCTAGAACTGCCCCTGCAGTCATAACGTGTTCCTTTTTATTCCCCATGGGAGATGTCTGTGATTTTCTAGGTCTTTTGCTTATGATGGGTGGATGAGCTTAATTCAGGGGTTGGCGGTGGGGAAGACATAAGGTTCCCATTTTGCTGAAGTAGAAGTAGTATTTTTTAAGCAGTATAGCAAGAATAAAGCCCAAGTATTAATATTAGACCTTTGTCTGATCTCTAATCCAATTTCTCAATTGGTTCTGAACTTGGTGAGGAGAGGGTTGGATTAGCACAGTCAAATTCTGGTTCTGTGCTCTTGTGGAGTTTAATTCTAAAGGAGTTGGATAGCAAACAAAAAATAAAACACAAATATATTGTGTATCACCTCTGCTGAATATTAAGTGTGATGATGTGATTGAAAAAAAAAAAACAGTTTGGTGACTAAAAATAAAAAAGTAGTTTCCTTTTCCTCTGCACATCTGAAGATGTGGCATATGTAACAAAGAGACTTTCCCTGTTGGTGGGAGCCTGTGTGTGCCTGGTCTCCTACCTTATATCTCAGAGGTTCAACGACAGTTTGAAAATTCTCCATAAAGTCCCACTCGATGACCCACAATCTTTCCACATAAGTCTGTTGTCATGACTGAGAATCTGTCTCCTTCAGAAAATTCATTCATTCCTCCAAATAATTTAAGGGAAAAAATCCATGTAGGCATTCTTTCTAACAGGCAGGGGAAGGCTTGAGTTTCCTCCATTGATGGACATTCTCCTGGGATTCTTAGACTCTCCAAGCAGAGAGATGTGTTCAAGAGCTTCATAAATGAATAATTTGAAGGAATGTATAGCTTAGTGCCTGGCATATAGAAGACAATAATTATTTTTTGAATAGATAAAAAAAGTGGGTTATTGGCTTTATCTAATGAACTAAACACTTAAGCTTCCTCTTTCATCCTGACCTGTTCCGGGTAAGGACCCTAATTATGGAAACATGGTGGTGGCCATGCTGGGAAATGTGCTTCTGGTTTAAATGGGTGAAATGTAGTTGCCATGATAATCACTTTTATGAGTATTGGTTTATTAGTATGTATATCTTGGTTTTGAGAGCCAACTCCATTTCAGTTTTCTGTAGTTGTATAGTAAATTAGATTTGTTACACTTACAGAGAAGGTTCACAGAAATCATCAAGTAGTCACAAAAGAACTGATCCTCCAAACCACTGTAATAGCTATTTGTTTTAGGATTGACTCTTTGCTATTTGAATTAGTTTCTCCACTTTGTTTTCATTATAAATGTATTATACATGTTTCTAGGTCAACATTAAAAGAATCTGCAACTAAGTGAGCTAATTTGGCACTCTGCAACACATTGTAGTAAAATGGATGCACTCTAAATTTCTTGTTCCCAGATTTGAAATGACCCACTGAAATCCTGTTGACTCTCTCTTTGGTTTCTTCATCTGTAAATAGGGCATGGTATTTTATTCCTACAGAGGGAGCTGGGGTTATCAATTAGGCATTTGCTATAAAGTGTTTTGATAACTTGAAAAAAGGAACTTTTATAAAAACAGGACACATTGTATTTATCCTTACAGTATTTTCTTGATTCTAAGGAGAATGGAAAAGGGAAAATGTGAGTACAGAAAGTGGTAATGATTTCCATTTCAAAAAGAGACTCTGCAAAGCCTTGGAAGAAAGTCACACCACAGCCCAGGCTGGCCCTGGCTACATCTGGTGTTAAATTTAAATGCTCCCTTGAAGTGAGATAGTGGAGACCCCTTCAGAGCACCAATTTAGGACTAGAAAAAATACAGCAACAGTTGGTGTGTTTGAGTCTGTATTTGTAAATTTATAGATTCTTAGATTGTCACAATAGGAAGAGACTTTGTAGATCTTCTGCTTTAAGAAGAAAATGGAGATTTTAAAAAATTAGGTAACTTAACTCCAATGACACAGTTAGTTATCCTCCTGAGCTCAGGCGAATAGACTTTGCATATGGCAGGGCTGCAGGAGACTATAAACATCTTTTCCCAAAGGCCTAATAATATTGAGATGAATCCTAGTAAGCCATGCTGAGACTTTGGGGTCTTTTTCACTATGGCCTGCAAACATAGCTTGCTTGACCTAAGTTTCTTTCAGTGCATTCTTCCTGTCTTATCAGTGCTTAGGGACCCTGTGCACTTTGCCCTCCTAGGTTGCAGAAATGGACTTAGGCTAACTTAAATACAAAAAGAAAAAAAAAATGTATACTTACATAAATAAAATAAGAAAGTTATTGGAAAGACGTGATGTAGCTCACAGAAGAGGTCAAACAACTAGTGTTCAGAAAACTGGGGACCAGCAACTTCAGGGTTTAAATAGCAGAACATCATGGAAAGACTGCTCACTTCCCCTGGGGTGGGTGGAGCAAGTCCAGCTCTTGGTCCTTTACCACACTTCAGGGCCTGAGACCCTTGACAGCCCAGCTTGCATAATACACCTGCACCATGGCTAGGAATAGGGGTGTTGGGTGGAACATTTTGCTGGACAGATTGCCAAGACTGGATACACAGGGAAAGGGTAGTTCCCAAAAGAAAAACTGAGGTGTCATTAACAAAAGAGGGAGGTCTAAATTTAGGGCAAACACCTTTAGGTTCTGGAATCCATTTTGTCACCATAGATAGGAAAGAATCCAGTATACACAAATTTTTACTTTGTAAAATCATTTGAAAAAATGACGATGTTGACATTCAGTCTTAGTTGATACTATTTACTTGTTAGTTACTCTAAAAATTTCTAGTGTCTCTAAGTCCAATTTTATTTGAATTCCCACATCTCATTCAGGTCAACTAGACAAATAGCACAAATGTAATAGGATTTTATTCAGTTTGGTTGTTAGTATTCATTCATTCACTTTCTCAATCCATTCATTCAACAAATATTCATAACATTTTCTGAAAATATAGAGCTCATACGTATTAGGACACTGAATTGACAGACAAGAGAACCAGAGATTTTCTTTTTTTAAAAAAAGTATATTACACAACAGATTAACCAGTGATTTCTTTCTTTCTGTTTTTTTTTTTTTTAAGGAGGTACTGGGGAATGAACCCAGGAACTCCTACAGAGCAGGCGCTCGACCACTGAGCTACACCTGCCCTAAACCTGTGGTTTTTAAGCAGTATTCTATGGTGGCTGAAAGTTCCCAGAACCTTTGTCAGAGTGGGTGGAGAGCCAAAAAGTTGGGCTTCTCAGTTCCTCTGTGTCTCTACCTCTTCCCACCTGCTATTCTCTGCTAAACCCCACCCTCTCCATTTACTTCAACCAGATGGTCAGTCTTATCTGTTGAGTTTCTGAGCAGATTACCTTTTATGGAAAAAAAAGCTGGAAAATCATTGGACTAAAGAGTATGGCATTGTACTTACTAACTGTAGCATACCTACTAGATTTATCAAACAAGTGTCTCTCTAATGATAACTCCAAATAATAGGAGACGTGTCTATCTAAGCACAGAGATCCCATCTTCTTGATTAAAAAGAAGAAACTCCACATTTTGGACCAATAAGATTGACACAATAAATAGAGGAATGCTCATTATGGATGAGGCACTATATTACACACTTTGGGGGGATAATACGATAGATAATATATAGTTCCTTATCTTAATTTAGTTAGAAAGGCAAAACAAAATCATTAAAAAAAAAAAGTCACCAGGAAAAATGATTTCAGTAGGCACTCTTTATTGGATCATCTCACCCATATCTAGAGGGAGTTAAGACGATAGAGAGTTATGTATGAGAAGCCCAGGCAGGGGAAGCTTCCTAGACAACGGCTTATTCCATCTGGGTTTAAACTTCATGAATCTTAGGATTTAAATGATATCAGAAAGTCCTTACATGCTATGGATTATTTCTGGATCTCCAAATTATCCAAATTCCTAAGGGCCTTTTGGAGAACTTTTGGACAAATATAAAAAACAATATTTAAAATAATCTCATATTCACACTCTTCCTTTCATCTGATTTTGCTATTTCTGAACTGAAAAGCCAAGACACGGAATTCTATTTTTATATAAGGAGAATGAAACATTTTATTTGGGCTGTTACAAGAATCAATTAATGTTATCAAATTGCCCAGAAAATTAGAGTTTTTATATCTACACACTTTACTTCAAGTTTGATCCCTGTCATTTCAGGGATCAAGGGTGGGTGAAGTTTGACTCTAGGGCTTTTCCTTTATGTCTGTGCTCGAAGGCCCTGGTTCCATCCTCCTTTCATTTAAAACATTCTTGAAGTAGATTTTGAGTGAAATCCCACCCAGTGAATTGACTCACTTCAGACGGCATTCCAGAAATAAGAACAATCGTGCCCTTTCTGTCATTGATGTAATGGTGTTTTCCAGGATACTTTAGGAGTCCTCGGTGATATTTTGGCAGACAACTGAAATAACCCTGAATGTCTGATTGCATTACTGACTGCTACCTTCCTAGGAGTATCTCAGGGGAAGGGACACAATTCCAGGAACACTCTTTATTTTTTTAACTTGAGGATGTTATCTGTTAACAAAATGGTAGATAACAAAACATGATTCTTTCTAGAGAGCATCTGAAGAATACAAGAACATATATTTAACACACCAAGTTCTAAACATACAGATTCCTTAAAACAGACTGGTATAAACATTTTGATAACTCCTGGGCTTATCTATTCAACATCCTTTTAAATTGTATGATAATTAAAATGTTTACAATCTAAAGTGTCAGCATTGTCCTTACCTTAAGATTTGAGTTCACAATTGGATATTTTATTTTTATGTGAATTTTTTTCCCTAGAAATTATTCCTTCCTAAAAATAGCTAAAACTTCATTTCATGTTCTTTGGTTAGTAGTAAATACAATTTGTAAAATTCTCCCTCTTTATATTTTGTATATTTTGGCGCTCTCCCTACGAACTCTTTTTGATCTAGAAGTTTCTTCTATGGAACATAAGACTGTGAATACTTTAGGTTATAGGCTCATGTATGTTCAACCTTTTTCACTTAGTTCCTCTCCTCAGGTGAAAATTGTCTTTCTTTTGGCCTGACAGTTTGATAAGTTTCACACTTGGTTGAACCTGAGGTAGGTTTGTGCAAAACCAGATTGTTTTAATTAAAGTGATCAGTGTACTTTGTGTTCTACCTGGATGTCTGGGACAATCGCCAAGAGAGTCTCAACATTTCAGTCATAGGCAGAGTCTGTGAAGCTGTAGGGACTTTTTCTAGGCCAATTTGCTTTTTTTAGGCCAAAAGTGTTTTGTCTATCAATATTAGTTAAGAATGTAGCACCCATAGTCAGCTGAATATTTCGACATATTAGGAGTTACCTATAAAATGGCTTAAAATCCACCATTGGAAGTAAAATAGTTGCGAATTTCATTCCATTTTAATGGATAATTATGTTTATATTATTTGAAAAGTGGGGCTTATAATGTGAATCTGTCTTTTAGTATTCAGTGTTACGTTGCGAGAACAATTTCCTTAGGTTACATGGTCTTCAAACATGATTTTAAGTGACTAAATGATATTCTATTGTATAGAATGATAAGTCTGTAGCTTATTTAAATATTTCCCTAATGCTGGATATTTACATTGCTTGAAATTTTTATTCATTATGAATAATGAACACCCTTCTACATATAAATCTCAAAGCATAATAAATGCATTCAACTATGTGAATATTTTAAAGGAATTTTATATATCCTAAGTACTTTTCTGCAAATTCATGTCAATTTATCTACCCTTCTGTATTGCTTCAAATATGTGGGAGCCCCAAATCCATTTTCCTGATTCTCCATTTAGCTCTGTTACTACCATGTAATAGGCAGGTAAATTCTCCTGCTAACTTCCCCTGTACACACAAAATCTCTCCTAGCTCATTATTTCTTTTAACTGTGTATCCTGAATCACATGAGAGTTTCAATAATTACAATTCATTTCAGTAGGAATTTTTGGTGGAACCAGGAAAAGAAAGTGAATATGAAGAGATTTATAATATTGGATATAGGAACTGTATGAATTTAAAAGTAGCTAATCATTACAAAGAACATAAAAGGCTGGTTAGCATTATTTCTATTTTATGCCCTCATTTCAAAGGTGAAAAGCAACCAGAAAGAATGAATGGATCATCATTATTTGTCCAACTACTTGGTCCTTCATATGAGGTAAATCTTTGAATTACTATTCACAAGTATCATTTCAGCCAAAGTATATTAAATGGATGTCAGATTTAATGGGCAAGCAACCAGTGGATTTTGAGAGGAATTCACCTCCCACCTGTAGTGGTGATCTCAGCCTGAGTATTCAATCTTGAAATATGTATTGAGCATCATTTGGGTACTGGGTACCATTCTAGACATATAAGTGAGTTAAAGAGCTAAAACCCATACCCTCTTAGAACTTATATTTTGGGGAGGGAAGACAAAAATAAGCAAACAAAAAAAGCATTCATGATATATATTTGTAGTAATACATTCAACGGAGTGAAATAAACCAGGGGAAGGGAATAGGAAGTGGGGTGAACATTTTTAAATATGTCAGACCTCTCTGACAGGTAACTTTTGAATGAAGACTTGAAGGAGGTATGGAAATGAACTGTGAAGATATCTGAGGGAAGTGTTTTTCAGTGTGTCCTCCACTGGGAGTTCAGCCATGCCTGGTCAATTGGGGGTTGGTCCCACAAAAGTCTTGGTAAAGTGGGTCCCAAACATCTATGAGAGAATGGATCTAAGCTCTACATCTGATGAGCTTGACCTACAAGCCACTGAAGAGGGGAATCCTGTTTTGAAGCTTGTATTTAAATCCTGGTCCTGATATATCTAGAAAGAACTTTGCTGCCAAGTAATACGGAGTTAGCACAGAGCAGATGGCAATAGGGGATGTCCCAAGACTAGGGAACTTGGCCCCAAGCACTTGACAATTGAAATGTGGACTCTGGTGGGCTTGTGTCTTTAAATAAAAACCACCACCAATGAGAAACTATTACTCTGCAACAATAGAGATGGAGGAGATAATTTTTCAGGGTGGTGAGAATCATAGATTAGAGACGGCGCATGGCATAGCAAGGCAGGTACCAAAGGAATGGAGTACATGGGAGATACTCTTAGGTATCCCCCCAGAAATGCATGAGGTGAGTAGTCTTTACAGGGCATTGGGGTGCTGTCAGTAATTAATGTATGGAAGTTATTTTAACTTATTTTGTCCAGGCAAATATGCAGGTTGTTGGATACTTTCTTAGCCCTGAAAAGCGCTGAACCAAAATATAGATGTAAATACTTTTTCATTAAATGCTTCCTTCTTTAGCCCAAGATATCAAAGACTGACAGGAAAGATCAATAATACAAGCCGGTACTACTCCCTATAGCAGGGAAGTATAAATAACACCACTGTTCTCTAATTTAGCAAAACTTATCTAGAAAACCAAATGCTAAAGATCACTGCTCATATACACTGTCATTTTTACCTGATCATTTAAAGGCTGGGTTAGCAAAAGCTCTTTTAAACTTAACTTTAGTTTGAATAATAACTTGTTGAAAGTTACCAATCGGCTAGATTCTCTCTCTAAGCCTTCACTAACCACCTTTGCCTCCTGAACACTCTTCTGACTTTTAAAGGGGAGATGTTTTCTGTCTTGCTGTAAAGGAAGTTTCCAACCTCTATGTAGGAAATGAGGATGTGTAATGGATGCTACTTTTCTCAGATCATGGATTTTTGAGGTTGTTAGATACACCTGCCATTCCATTTTAATGGAGACCTATCTTTTTCCTAATTGGTGCAGAATTGTCTTACTAGGGTAGAATCCCACTTGAAAATGTTTCCTTATTTGAGAGCAAATGGAAAAGAATCATTAAAATACAGATGCTTGAGACCTGGTAGGTTCCACTGCATTTTAGTTATTTATATATGCCAGATATATGTAAGGTTCAAACATTTTTAAGGGACTAATCATGAAACTGTAATTGAAAGGAATGAACACTTTTGTAGTAATTTGTCAAGATGGGTCTGAGTTTTTACCCTATTTGCCAGCTAACCAGTTGGCTTGCTATAAAGCTCATGGGTGCTGGCAGAAGTTACAAGAGTCTTAGTCAGAGAGAAAGCCTTTTGTTACTCACAACACAGCAAGTAGCATGAACAACAGTATGTTTGGTGTCCCGAACCCCATTCCAACAGGGTGATATGAATAGAGCCAGGTGATACCTGCATATGCAGTGGGTTGTGTTACAGGATAGAAGTCAAGTGTTAGGAAACCTGAGTGTTTATACTGAACAATGAACCTGCCCAGTAAGTCTGCCTGCCCATTGCTTGGGAGAGAGACAGCATTTCTATCTTCCATGACAACTCATTCTACAGACGTTATTGACAAGATAGTCTGGGACAAAGGCAGTGAATGCTTCTGCTTGCAAGATGCACAGAAAAGTTAGAAACCCTTCAAGAATTCTTCCCCAATATCATCCACCACTGATTTTAAGGAAATTGGCCAAAAAAAGTGAAAACGGACCTAAAACCTTCTGCTTTTTGAGATTGCACCTGGCCCAATAGAAACTTTGCTAAAGCTAATGAGTTCTCAATTTGCCATGACAGCTATCATTTATAAGTTGTTAATTTGTAGCATTCTCTGAGGGCAATGTGGGCTTCTCTGCGGTGCTATTGAGGGGCAGTCTC
The DNA here is from genome assembly GCF_030445035.2 of Dasypus novemcinctus. Lineage (NCBI taxonomy): Eukaryota > Metazoa > Chordata > Mammalia > Cingulata > Dasypodidae > Dasypus > Dasypus novemcinctus. The sequence continues at coordinate 105,177,764 of NC_080679.1, read as the reverse complement.
TGTGTGCAGGTATTGTCTGTGTTCCTCAGTCGTGGTTGTTGTAGGTATCTCAGGTTGCCAGAGCTGCTATCACAAAAGCCACAAACTGGTTTTGGCTTAACAACAGGAATTTATTGGCTCACAGTTTTAAGGCTAGAAGAAGTCCAAAATCAAGATATCAGGCAAGGCTCCTGGAGGCAATCCTCGGGCTCTTTGGCTTACATCTCCACCTCCCATCACGTTGTGATCTGCCCTTCCGGTTTCCATTGACTTCCAGCTTCTGGCTTCTCCCTGTGGCTTCTCCCACTTCTGCCTTCTTGTTTCTTTTCTTATAAGGCATCCAGTAATATGGATTAAGACGCACTCTCATTCAGTTGGGCCATACCTTAACTAAAAAGAATAGGCTTGAGAGGTCCTATGTACAACAGGTTCACATCTACAGGAATGTGGATTAAGATTAAGAATATGTAGAAATTGGGGTACATAATTCAGTAGGTGAATACCTTGTCTAGATCAGCCCCTTACTCATCATTTCCTTCATAGACTCTGTCTTATGCTCTGTAGGACCTAGGGCAGTTAGTCTTAAATGGGTAGTCTTTTTTTTTTTTAGGGCACTTTATTTTATTTTTAATATTTCCCAGCCCTATCTTTTTCTTTCTTTTCTTTTAAATGTTACAGTAAAAAAATATGAGGTCCCCATATACTCCCCACCCCCCTACCCCACTCCTCCCACATCAACAACCTCTTCCATCATTGTGGCACATCCACTGCACCTGGCGAATACATTCTGGAGCACTGCTGCACCACATGGACAGTGGTCTACATTGTAGTTTACACTCTCCCCCAGTCCACCCAGACACACAATGTTCAGCATCTGTCCCTTCAGCACCACCCAGAACATGAAAATGCCCCACATCACATCTCTTCTTCCTTCTCCCTACCATCAGCAGCTACCGTGGCCACTTTCTCCACATCGATATTACATTGTTTCTTCCCTAAACGGATAGTCTTAGTTACCTGGGTATCCGTTGTCCCAGGGTGTAGTCTGTGATGGGGAAGAAGAGCTTGCCAGAAAGGAAGTCTGAACACATGGCCAAATCATAAACCATAACTCCATTAAGTCCTCTTTTCATGTTGAATAGTCAATGAAATTGTATTACCTGTCTCTACAATGGAAAGAAAAATCAATATGTGCTGTTTCTTCATTTAATGAATGTCCTTCTCTCACTTCTTTGCTGCTGCTACCTCCAACATTTTACTTTACCTTGATAAGAAGCATTTCAAATTGTGGGACTGGCCCAATTTCTCTTGTGATGGTAATTTCACACATTGGTCAGATAATATAGTTTTTAATACGTCAGTTGTCACTATGACTAACAACAAAAAAGCACATAATCAGGATAGAGTAAAGCAATAGAACATCATTGAACAAAGATTTCTTCTACTACCTTCAAGGATGCTTCTGAGAATTGTAGTTAAGTCTGCACTGTATAATAGAGTGCTAGACCTGTAATTCAGGTCAGATCCACACAAGTTAGTTATGTGATCTTGATTATGCCACTTACACTCAGATGTCCATATGTCATATGTGGAGAATAATCTTTGCTCACTTTATAGGTTCATATTATTAAAATTAACAATGTAATACAAGCATTTAAAAGTGCTTTGGTAATCAAGTCTGACATAATTTTTTAAAAAGATATAGTTTTATTAAACAAACCCAGAATCAATAGTATTATTACATAAACTAGACACCACTAACATTTCCCTCAAGTATATATACAAATCATTGTGATTTTCATTGTGCAAGGAATTGATGGGGCTTTCTATATACTTTTCCACATGATTATCTCAGATTGCCTTGCAGAATTCCTGGTTCTGACAGCCTAGAGGATGCAGCAGACATGGCAAGGCACAATACCTCTTGGACACAGAACTTGATAGCAGTAACAGGGGCCCTAGAAACACACGGGCAATGTGGCTAGGCTGCTCATGGTCCAGTGCAAAAAATAATTAAGCTATGACAGTTCTTTCGAGCTGAAAAACAATCTCAGGAGATGAAGAAGCAGTGCCTGTAGAAGAGATTTTGACAAACTTCATGACTTTTACTTAAAATAAAGATGTGCCCAGGTGGAAGAGCAAATTAAAACTAGACAAGCCTTTTTTAACATACTATAACTTATAGAACAATGTGACAGTGATTATCCTTTTTATCATGATGTTCTTCTCTGATGGGTTACAAAGCCATAGCGTTTGCAATGTAAACTTGATGTTAAAACATTATGCTTGGGGAAAATACCCCGTTCCCCAACCAATACTCCTCCCATACAAAAAGACTCCTCAAATACATGATTAAGACAACTGTTGATGTGCTTTTCTTTTTGTGTTTGTAAAGTGAAGTGAAGGCTGTTTACTTGAATTTAAGCAGCTAGAAGAGCTTCTCACTGCCATTAGCAATGAGCATAAAAGCTATGTAGGCTGTGACTCACATGTTTAAAGAACATGCTAGGTAGATGGACCCTAAAAAGAACAACCAATGAACCTGTTTCATATCTCTACCCTTGGAGTAACTCAAGGTCTTCTAAGAATATGCTAATGTGATGCAAATCAGCTGGTTGAGTGGGGACTCTGACCCAAGTGTTTTCCCTGCATCACTCAACTATTATAGTTGAACTGGTGATTTTGATGTTCAGGTGTGACGCTTACTTGTGTGAGAGACTGTAAGTACCCAGAGTTGTACCTAGTAGTCTTCAGTTAACAGTATATTAAGTCATATTTTAATAGTTGCAGTGGTCCCAAACCTGGAGGCACCTCAGGTCAAATACAGAAATGAGAACTGCATCCAAATCTCTGATCTGTTTAGCTCTACTGGCAATTTTTTAATTGGTAGAAACTTAAAATAATTTAATTTTAAAGTATAGACTTCTAGAAGGAAATAAAACATTGTACTGGAAACTTATAAACAGGTGATGTGCAGTTGCTCCACAGACACAGACCAGAAGTAGAAATTTACAGCATTTCAATGATGTGGTTTACAAATATATACTCCTGATTGAATTACTTTTGTTTATTCTGTTATGTTGGCAAGTCTGATATAATTTAAAACGGTATTCCCATCATGGCAATATTTAAAGCAAAGTAGAACCTTTTCATAATATTGACATTGAGAAACAGGTTTACTCTTTCCTTGAGTATCAGTTTTTGCAACATAAGGATCATAATTTACTCAATAAAAGGCAAAAATACAAGTAAGAATAAGTGACATTCTAGAATATGGTAAGGTAATCTAAATAATAAGTAAACAATATTGTTCTCACTTTTCACTACCATGCTTTTCTTAGTTGCACAATCTCTAAGTATAACCAAGAGTGGTGACCACGTAGATCATGCAAAGTTGCAAAAACGTCCTCTACAGTGTCTTCATCTGAAACTTCTGTGGTAATGTCACCTTCAATCTATGACTTTAATTATAATGATATATATATATGTATATGTATGTATTTCCAATTAAGAAAGATAAGTGAAAATCAGCAAAAAATTGGGGATGAGACAAGGGTAAAAGGTTTTCCTCTCTCCATGCAGCTAAAGCAATTCATGGAGACCATGATCTACAAAGCAACTGACAATATCTACTTTTGTTTTAATTTTGAAGATAAAACATGAGATTCACAATGATTCTATGGAATTTAACAACCAGTGTTGGGAATCAGTACACATAATTACCATTACCATTTTGTTGCCTGATTTATTCACCACTAACTATGTACATTTTCATCTTGAAACTGGTGATGGCTGACCCATAAATATTTGTAGGATCAAAACTGAAAGCAGGTAAATGCCATAGTTGTTTACCTAAGATTTTCCAACCTACCTGAATTGAATGCTTGTTAAAGTTGCTGAGATTTGGTTCATTGAACATCTAGGTGAGATTCGAATAATAATTCAGATATGACAGCATGCTTAGAGCTTTTTATACCTGCTGAATAAATGCTGTATGTGCGTGTGTAGGTAAACTAAATAGCATGGTTAGTTTGTAGTTCAGATTTCAGTTGTTTCCTGTAATATTTAAAACCAGTGGTTTCACTGGTGCGACACTAACTAAATTTGAGGGAATGAAAGATAATGATATATAATGTAAAAGGAAAATGAGTGAAGGAGTTAGGCTTAGTACTGTATCTTGGACAAACCTAGATCTGTCAAAAGTATTCTAGTATATCTGCTTGAGAATGTTTACCTTGGGCAGTTCTGGGTCACTCATTTAGACATTATTAATGCCCAGACCAAACGTTCTTTTTTTTTTTTTAAAGATGGATTTTTTAAAAAAAAATTTCTCTCCCTTTCCTGCCACCGCCCCCCCCAGTCGTCTGCTCTCTGTGTCCATTCACTGTGTGTTCTTCTGTGTCTGCTTGTACTCTTGTCAGTGGCACCGGGAACCTATGTCTCTTCTTGTTGCATCATCTTGGTTTATCAACTCTTTGTGTGTGCGGCACCTCTCCTGGGCAGGCTGCACTTTTTTTGTGCTGGACTGCTCTCCTTATGGGGCGCGCTCCCTGCATGTGAGGCTCCCCTACGTGGGGGACACCCCTGCATGGCATGGCACTCCTTGCACGCATCAGCACTGCACATGGGCCAGTTCACCGCATGGGTCAGGAGGCCCTGGGTTTGAACCCTGGACCTCCCATGTGGTAGGTGGACGCTCTATCCGTTGAGCCAAATCCGCTTCCCCAGACCAAACGTTCTTGAGGTCACAAACTTTTCTGAGCAACATTCATGATGATATGTGTGAATGATTTAAATCAGTGGTTCTCAAATTTTATCATGTATCAGAATCACCCAAAGAGCCTGTAAAAGTTATTGTTTAAGCCCCAGAATTCAGAAGGTCAGGGGTGGATGTCAGAGAATTTGCATTATTAAAAGTTCCCAGGTGATGCTGATATCTCTGGTTGGAGGACAACACTTTGAGAACCATTGGAACCACCCTAAGACCAAACATACGTTTTATAATAATTCAACCAAATTACATATTCCCATCATTATGACTGAGCTCTCTTGCCCCCCAAATAATAAGTAGGCAGGTAGTCACGTTAAGTCTTTGAGAGAGATCAGTAGAGATCATTGAAATTAAGTCCAAATTTAGCAGGACTTCTCTTTTTGTTTGAGAAATTGGCCAACTTCTTTTGAAATGAGCTGAAGCCTAGTGTTTGTAGCAGAACTGTGAACAAGTCTTCACAGATTATAATATAAGGAATCCTTACAGTAGAGGTGTATCTTATGGAGTGTTTAGATTCTAAGGCCATTGCTGAGGGGTAGAATTCCTAATGGAGAGTGAGGTCATCAAGATGGTCGTATAAGGCGTCCCTGGGAATGTTTTCCCTCAGAAACTGATTAATAAAAAGACAGATTAAATTTACTTAGGAATCTGAAGGCTAATAGAGATTAGAGAAAGATGCCGAAAAACAAAATAATAATAAAAAAACCAGCTGGAAAGAAAAAGGTAGTAGAGTAGTACAGGTTTGCTAGTTTGGACCTCTTGGTCCCATACTACTTAAGGGACACAGAGCAGCAGCACTCCAGCCCAGGCATCTCATACTGTGGTCACAGATACAGAGCCACCCATAGCAGAGCCTTCGAGTCCCATGCACGTTCAAGCATGGGGTCCCAAAACCATGTGGACCCAGGGTGGGGCCCTAGAAGTCAGCATGTGAGCACTTATAAAGGAGTCTTCTGGAAATCAGAGAGACCCGTGGTGGAACTACTGGCAGCTGGTGCTCCTAAATGAAAAAAAAATTCAGGTATTGTTGAACACTTACCCTACTTAGCGATCTGGGTGGGGACCCCTAACATGGAATTTTATAGAAGCAGAAAAGACACATGAAAAGGTGAAACTGGATGGCTGTAAGGCAGGGTAGATCCAGGGCTGAAAGCTGGAGTGAAAAGTGACCCAGAACATGGCATAGGAGTTGAGCAGCTCATAGATGTTGGGGAGGAAAAATTGTATAAAAACAAAGACAGCAGTCAAGAACATTTGGAGAAGGAACAGAGGAAAGGAAGTGCTCTCTTGGAGGTGAAACAGTGACACATTATAATCTTAAAATCTTATAATCTTAAAAGTTATTGGACATGCCCAGGGGAAGAGGCAGTGAAGAAAGATCTGAGAAAATTCAAACTGATAAACAATGGCTGTTCTGAAGGTTCAATATAAATTGAACTGAGCATTGAAGAAAAGCTTTAACACACAATCTACTCTAAAACTTCAGGGAAGAGGGAGAAACTGAATTCCAGATTTAACACATCAGAATAATCACATGCTCAGATATCAACCAAAGATCACAAGCCATAAAAGAAACAGGAAGAGATGAGTCATTCAAGGAAACAAATTAAAATTTCAGAGAAAACACAGATATTGGAACAACTAATCAAAGATGTTCAGTCAAATCTCCTAAATCAATTCAAGGAGAGAAAGGAAAATATTGATAGAATTAAATGAAATATTGATATAGGACTAAAGGATATAAAGAAGATGACCCATGAACGAAAAGAAGAATTCAAAAGATTAAAAATGAACACAATGGAATGTGTGGGAATGAAAACACAATAAGGGAAATGAATATTACACTAGAGACATTCAATAGTTATTTGAACAGGTAGAAGAATCAATGAACTAGAAGTTAGGACAATAGAAATCATTCTGTCAGAAAAGCACAAAGTGAAAATAATGAAAAAAAAGTAAGCAGAGCCTAAGGGACCCATGTGACTGCATGAAGTGTATCAACATACACATTAGTGGAGTCACAGAAGAAGAGGGGAATGAAAAAAGGCAGAAAGAATATTTGATGAAATTATGGCTGAGAAATGTCTCAAAGCTAACAAAAAACATAAATATACAGGACCAGGAAACACAATGAACTTCAAGCAGGAAAACCCTAAAAGACTTATTTTAAGACATATAGGAATCAAAATGTCAAATGCCAAAGAGAAAAGAAAGAGTTCTGAAAGCAGCAAGAGAAAAGCAATTAATCATATACAAGGGATTCTCAATAAGACTGTTGACTTCTCATCAGAAACTGTGGAGGCAAGAAGGTACTGGTATGACCTATTAAATGTACTGAAAGAGAAAAACTGCTAGTCAAAAATTCCTTATTCAGTCAAGCTATTCTTTAAAAATGAGGAAGAGTTTAAGACATTCATGAATAAACAAAATCTGGGAGAGTTCACAAAGAGACCTGCCTTAGAAGTATTTCTAAAGGGATTTATTCAGGTTGCAAGGAAAAGACAGGAAAGACTGACTTGGAGAAGTGTGAAGAAGTGAGGATGTTCAGTAAAGGTCACTAAATGGATATATAAGTGACACAAAAGATAAAATATATATGAGAAACAAAGTGTGCAATGGATGAAGTAAGTTCTGCCTTATCAGTAACTACACTGAATGTAAATGGATTAAACTTCCCAGTCAAAAGGCATAGACTGAAATAATGGATAAAAACCATGATCCAACTGTATGTTGTTTACAAGAGAATCAATTTAGACCCAAAAACACAAATAGGTTGAAAAAAAATTCCATGCAAATAATAACAAAAAGAGTAGGGATAGCTGTATTAATAAGGGACACAATAAAACTTAAGACAAACACTATTACAATATACAAAAAGGGAGACTAAATATTAATAAATGGGCCAATCCACCAAGAAGAAAGAATCATAAATATTTATGCATCTAGCCACTGTGCCCCCAAACACATGAGGCAATAGTCTTCTCAGACTGAGAGAAGTAGACACTATTATATAGACAAAAATAGTTGGTGACTTCAATACACTACTTTCATCAATGGATAGAACATCTAGTCAGAAGAACAATACTACAAATGAACTAGGACTATAAATGAATACAGAGCACTACAATGCAAAACAGCAGAATATCTATTCTTCTCAAGTGAGCAAGGATCATTCTCCAGCACAGAACACATTAGGTCACAAAACAAGCCTCAATAAATTAAAAAAGGTTGAAATTATACAAAGCATCTTCTCTGAAATAATGGAATGAAATCAATAACAGAGGAAAATCCACAAATATCTGAAAGTTAAACAACATGCTTTTAAAGAATCAATGGATCAAAGAACAAATCACAAAGGAAATCAGGAAAAATCTTGAGATGAATGAATATGGAAACACAGCATATCAAAACTTATGGGACACAGTGAAGCCAGTGTGTGAGGGAAATTTATAGCTCTAAATGCTTACATTAAAAAAAGGAAGAGTTCAAATCAGAGATCTAAACTCACCCAAGCAGGAATTAGAAAAAGAGAGCAAAGTAAATTCAAAGTGAGCAGAACGAAGGAAACACAAAGAATAGAACAGAGATAAATGAAATAGAGAATAACAACAACAACAACAAACAACAAAACTCCTGATAGAATCAATAAGACCCAAATTGGGCTATTTGAAAAGATCGATAAAACTGGCAAAACTTTAGCTAGATGGACAAAGAAAAGAAGAGAAAATGCAAATACCTAAAATCAGGAATGAGAGAAGACATTGCTAGAGACTCCAACGAAATAAAAAGAATCGTAAGAGGATATGATGAACAACTGTATGCCAGCACATTAGATAAGCTAGATAAAAAGGATATATTCCTAGAAAAACACTACTTACACTGACTCAAGAAGAAATAGAAGATCAAAACAGTCCAAAAACAAGTAATGAAATTAAAAACTTTCAAAAAAGAAAATCCTGGGACCACATGGCTTCACTGGTCAATTTTACCAAACATTCAAAGGAGAATTAACACCAATATTGCCCAAGCTATTCCAATATTTGAAGAGAAGGGAATACTTCTCAACACATTCTATGAGGCCAGCATCAATCTAATAACAAAACCAGAAAAAGATACCACAAGAAAAGTAAATTATAGACTAATATCCTTCATGAGTGTGATGCAAAAATCTTCAACAAAATACTAGCAAAATTAATCCAAAAGCACATTAAAAGAAGTATATATCACAATCAAGTCAGATTTTTCCCAGGCATGCAAGGGTGATTCAATATGAGAAAATAAAATTAAAAAAAAAAGGGGTTGCTGATTCATATGGTAATTCTATACTTAACTTTCTGAGGAAGTGCCAAACTGTCTTCCACAGTAGCTCCACTATTCTATATTCTCATTGACAAGGTACAAGTTTTCCTATTTCTCCATATCCTCTCCAACATTTATTTTCCATTTTTTAAAATAGTAGCTATTGTAGTAGGTATGAGATGGTATTCATTGTGCTTTAGATATGCATTTCTCTTATGGCTAATGATGTTGATCATCCTTTCATGTATTTATTGGCTATTTGTACATCTTATTTGGAGAAATATCTAAGTTTTTTTTTTTTTACCATGTTTTAATTGGGTTGTTGTTAGTTATTGAGTTGTGGGAATTCTTTATATACCCTGGATATTAAATTCTTGCCTTTTAATTTTCTTAATAAACTCTTTCCTCCCGAAAGAAAATATGGGGACACCTTTTTAAGGCCTTGCATTAGACAATGGTTTCTTTGACTTTATGCCCAAAGCACAAGCAACAAAAGAAAAAATAGATAAATGAGATGTCATCAAAATTTAAAACTTTTGTGCATCAAAGGAGTTTATCAAGAAAATAAAAAGACAACCTATAGAATGGGAGAAAATATTTGGAAACCATATATATGATAAGGATTTACTAGCTAGGATATTTCTTCAAATAAGGTATATAAATAGCCAATAGATACATGAAAGGATGCTCAACATCATTAGATCTGCATTAAAGAAATGCAGATTGAAAGCACAATGAATACCATCTCATACCCACTACAATGGTCACTATTTAAAAAAATGGAAAATAAGCGTTGGGGAGGACATGGAGAAATAGGAATACTTGTACATTGTCAATGGGAATATAGAATGGTGTTGCTACTGTGGAAGACAGTTTGGTAATTCCTCAGAAAGTTAAGTATAGAATTACCATATGACTTGGCAATCCCATTTTTTAATGCGTATACCCAAAAAAATGAAAGCAGGAACTTGAACAGATATTTGCACACAGATGTTCTTAGGGATATTATTCACAGTTGCCATAAGGTGGAAGCAACCCAAGTGTCCATCAACAGATGAATGGATAGGTGGTGGACTTGGCCCAGTGGTTAGGGCATCCGTCTACCACACGGGAGGTCCGTGGTTCAAACCCCGGGCCTCCATGACCCGCGCGGAGCTGGCCCACAGGCAGTGCTGATGCGCGCAAGAAGTGCCCTGCCACGCAGGGGCGTCCCCCATAGGGGAGCTCCCCAGACAGGGAGTGCGCCCCGTAAGGAGAGCCGCCCAGCGTCAAACAAAGTGCAGCCTGCCCAGGAATGTTGCCGCACACACGGAGAACTGACACAGCAAGATGACACAACAAAAAGAAACACAGATTCCTGTGCTGCTGACAACAACAGAAGCGGACAAAGAAGACGCAGCAAATAGACACAGAGAACAGACAACTGGGGTAGTGGGGAAGGGGAGAGAAATAAATAAATCTTTAAAAAAAACAAACAGATGAATGGGTAAACAAAATGTGGTATACACATACAATGGAATACTACTCAACCATAAGATAGAATGAAGTTATAATGTATCCTACAACATGGATAAACTTTGAAGACATCATGTTGAGTGAAATAAGCCAGATGCAAAAGGACAAATACTGTATGCTCTCCCTTATATGAAATAAGCAGAATGTGCAAATTCATAGAGTCAGTAACTAGAATATAGTTTACCAGGGGCTGGATGGGGGAAGGGAATGGAAAGTTAATATTTTACTGTATGTAGTTTGTTTGGGATGATGGAAAAGTTCTGGCAATGGATGGTGGTAACAGAGGTACAACTCTGTGAATGTAATTAACACACAAAACTGTATATTTGAAAAGGGGTAAAAAGGAAAATTTTAGGTTATAAGTTAGCACATACACCCAAAAACCTGTAGAACTGTACAACACAATGAGTGAATACTAATGTAAATGGTGTATTAATGTTAATAGCATAATTATAATAATATCATTTCATCAGTTGTAATAAAGCTACCACACTGATGCAAAATTTTAATAATAGGGAAAGCTGTGTGTGAGAAGGCGGGTATACAGGAACTAAGACCTTTTGACCTGATTTTCTTGTAAACCTACAACTGCTCTAATAAAAAAAAAGGCAAAAAAAAAATTCTGAATAGTGAAAATTAACCTTGAGTATCTGCTATATCACCCATCCATTCCTGGAAAATCCTCATATCATGGGAGACACTTAGGATCTGAGACCAACTGAAGACATGTCAGACTTGTGTCTGCCTTCTCATTCAGGGAAATAGTTGTTAAAAGGACTCACCTGTATTATTGACTTTTTAAAAATTATTTGCTCTGTCTATGTGGCTTAATAAACATAAGTTAAATTCACAGAACATACAAATCTAGGGATACTTAATATTATCTGAAAACTTATAGTCTGGTTAGTTTACTGGGTACGTAAACTGCATGGTCATAGTTATGTTTTAATCCTCGTAGTGACCCTGTAAGGTAGGTATTTGTACCCCATTTTGCTGGTGGAATAGACTTGCCCAAAGTCATGGAGCTAGCTGGAGAATAGCTTTCCCATCCCCAAATGATTCCGAAGTGGGCATGTCTTTCACTCTGCATGTGGTCTTCCAGTCTTGGAGACTCTGTACTGGCCAAGCAAATCCTTAGGGTTAACTACAGGAATCCCTAAGCAAGAGGCCTGCTAATTCACCAGCAAGCCCCACCCCCCTTTATCTCACTTTCCCTCTTCTCTTTATTAGAACGCCCAAAGGCTCATTTTCCTTCTTAGGTCCTTGCTGAAGCTGCTTGTTATCTGTGGATCAGCTAGAGAATTTGCATAACTGAGTCTGTATGTAGGACACAACTCCTATTGAAGTTAAAAACCATTCACGGCCACTGTGACTCGATTTGATAGAAACAGAATAAACAAATTCCTGTCAAAGTAAAAAAGTGTTTTTTTTTTTTTGCCTTTCAAAGCTGTCACAGCAACTTTAAAAATTTTTAATGTTTAAAGATACCATCTAATGGACCCAAGAAAAATATTCCTTAGGTCAATTCGATATAATTTGATATTTTTATTAGCATAAGCTCCTTTAAAAATTTGTTTTTTCCCCAGTCTTCTTCAATGACTCCTTGGATACTGCCTTATTTCTGTAGCTGGCTAATGGGACTTTTGCCCTATTGCCTTCTTGGATAATGCAAAGATGAACTTTAGGGTTTTGCCTAGGAGATTTCCCCCCACCCTCTTTGACTCTGTCCTGGCCTTGGGTGTTAATTCTCTTGGGTGTTAATTTGGAAAATGTTCTGAGCTTTATGAGCAACACTTTTCTTTCAAGTATCTCTCTGGGGTGGAAAAGAGCAGTCTGTGATGTGATTTAATTCACTTCTTTCAAGATCACCATGCAAGACACAATGGAATCAATGAGGACATGTGAAATCCGAGCCTGTAGACTGACTGCAGAGACTTATATATCATCACATGATTACTCTCTTGTATGTGAAACTGGAAGAAGGCAGTGATGACACATATATGGTGTCCATCTGGTGGGTTGGAAATCAGTTCTGGGACATCATATCAGACTAGATAGGCTAAGTAATGTAGTAATAAACAACACAAAAATCACAATGGTTAACCAAAATTGTATTTCTTGCTCCTATGAACCTTCTGTTGATCTAGATCTCTCTCTAGGTGGTGTCCGTGGGGACTCAGCATTCCAACCTGCTTCTATCTTATGCTACTTTTCTCTCTGGGTTTGGTTAAGCAGAGAAAGAGCGCCTTGAGGATTATGCTTAGGTTCTTAGGTACTTCCTCCCCCAAGTGACAAGTGTCATCTCCAGTTCCAGCCCATTGGCCAGAGTTAGTCATAGCTCCACCCTACTGCAAAGAGGGCTAGGAAACATAGTCATGTGTGTCTAGGAAGGGGAGGAAAACCCAGGTGGTCATTTTCGGAAAATGTTCCTCCATGTCTTACGTTCTTAGAAATTCAGATTTCCAGTTGGTCACATGGGGTATGGCCTAAGGAACAGTGTACAGGCAGAGGGGTGAGATGTTTGTCCCGTCTCGAAGATAGCAGCTAATGTCCTTGTGTGTAGACCATTAGAGAAAAACAGACTAATTTCCTTATAGCCATGAGTAAATAACGAAACTTTTATGAGAGATTTTATAGGGTAGTCAAGGACTTTGTGTTAAAGGTCTGGCTCTATATCCTCTTAGGTACAAAACAGACAAGTGCGGATTCATATATTTTTAATTTTTTTCCTTTCAAAGTTTGTTGTAGGCATTAAAAATTAAAATAAAGTGCAGGCAGCAATGATGAATCAGAAAAAGAATGTAGAAAGGCTGGGCACACACACAATGGGTAACTAGAAATAAGTGAGCTTTCTCTGAGGGACAGGAATGGGATCTTTCATTTTAACACAGCACACCTCTTTCTAGTTTGTTAGTCTGGGAGCAAGTTTGATATGTTTTTCATTATGGGACTAGAGATCAGGCCCCACTACCTTGCAAACATCATATATATGTTAAGATAGTCTCACCTCTATACTTTCAAGGTAATAGTGAGTAATCTAATTATGTGAATAATTAAAAACAACCAACGTGTAAGTTTAAAACTTGTACTTTTATGACTGCAAAGCGTGCTATCAAAATGACAGGGTGTCTGGATGTGATCATTGTACACACCCAGATTAAACGAGTGCATTAGTTGATTGTTTCTCACATGAAGATAAGCAGAGAAAAATATAATAATGTTGGCGGTTAAGTGGACCTAATTAGGCTTCAAGTCTAACACTCCATTAAGATGAATGGGAAAGGGTCGCCCCCTGCTCAAGCTGAGGCATTGTCTTAGTGTGTCTGGATTTTGCCTCTGAAGACAACAGCCTGTCAGCGCACATTCTCACAGTTACCTCTGTAAAGCAGACTAGAAACTTAATTCTTTCAAAATCAAATCTCAGGTTCAGGAGTTTCAGTAAAATCCACAGGGAGATCTTAAATCCTCGAAATTGTACAGCTGTATTTGTGATAAACAACAACAATCAGACAACAGGGGAAGGGGAAAGAAGTAAATAAAATAAATCTTAAAAAAATAATAATGATAATATTTTCCCATGTCTCTTGGAACTTTCAAGGACAGAGCTCTGTGTTTCCTGAATATGGTCTGGTGAAACTTACAGCCTCCAGTTTACCACTGAAGGACCGTGTCCACGGAGAGAGTAAGTGTCTCGGCTAAAGTTACCGAGCATGTCGCTAGTAAAGCCAGAAATAACATCAAGAGGTTGTTTGCTTCTTGTGGCAACAGTCTGTCATCCATCAGGGAAAGGGAATAAGGAATGGTGACCTTATTCACTAAACTGACTGCACATGCATTTGAAAGAAAACCCAAGTATCAAAGAGCAGCACTGCACAGCAGACATATCTGCAGGTAGAAGACTGGGTAAACCTTGCCATACTGCCATATGGGGAATCTGGCTCAAGAGTGTATGGGTAGGAGAAAAGTTTAGTCATGACAACGTCCAAAGTGCATGGATGTGGTCTCAATGTTATATGACTCTGGAACCACACTCCAGATGTCACCCAAAGATCCACGGGGCTACCCTGTGCCATTTAGTGACTGGATTCAGAAATTAACTGTCCAGAGATTGCATTCAGAGAACTCCCATATGGCCTGAAATGTGTAGTTGGGTAATGGTCGTGATGATTTTCTAAGTCATTGGAAGGTGGTATGGCTACACCTCTAATTGCAAACTCAGTGCTGGTAACTTTTGATTCCAGTTGGGGTATAGACCTGCTGCATGTCATTGGACACATTTTCTCTTGCTAAGTTTTAGGTCCGTATTTTAAAATTTCATCTTATTTGAAAATTAATATGGTGAAATATGACCTGTTTATCAAAGTCCTAGCTCTTGTGACTGTGCTAGTGATATTGTAGAAAGGAAGTTTTGGTGTTTAACTGGTGCCTAGGTAGACCAATTACCGTGTCCTTCTCTTTCCCAAATGGCATTGTTTGTAAAATTATCATAAATTTTGCACTGCCTAAATGGATCAGTTTATAATAAAATAATGCCAGTGTTGGCCATCTTGGTTTGTTCTTCTTATTCTGTCCCTTAATGTCCTCTACCAGATACTAGCTCTTGCCTCAGAGTAACACAATGTCTGTTCTTTCTGCAGTTTGACAACCTTCAGATATCTGATGCCAGTGATCATTCAATCCTTTGGTTTTCTCTTTTCTCTTCATAATAGGAATTGATGAAGTTTTCAGAAACTTTACTGCATCAAAGTTTTCCCTCAAACATTAGTATTACATGAGAGTTCACCCTAGCTTTATAAATGACCTAAGAGTTATTACATCATTAGTATTTGATAATGCCCACTAACTGAGAACAAACAAGTTAGGATTTGGAATATATTCTTTTTTACATTATATTTCATCTCTTTATTTTTGTTTTAGGAAATCAAATTAAGTTTATTCAAAGTAATTAGCTTTTAAATTTATTTATAGCTTGCTTTGTGCCAGAATAAGGTGTTTAATGCCATTTCCAGTAATGCGCTGACAAGATAAAAACATGGAAATGGCTAAGAGAAATAAAGAATAGCAAAATTATAAATCTGGATAACATGCACTATATAAAATACATCCATGAGTTTATTACATACTTATTTGTTGTGGGTTGCAAATTTGACTTGTACTTGCTAAGAGCCAACTCAAAAAGAGGAATAAGATCAGTTATATTTGCACGAATAATAGCATCTGGTACATTAAAAAATAAAATAGTAGTTGAGAGAAATTATCCCCGATGTTGAGTCCTGAGAGCATTTTCTCCTAAGAATTCTCATAGGGTGGATTCTTTATAATGTAATAAATCATATCCTCAGAAACATTCTTATAGTGACCCCTATAACAGATTTCATAGAATTTCCCCATGATAAAATGATAAAAGGCCCAAGTACAATTCGTAAAAGAAATTAAATGTGGGGCTTGTCTTCTAGTCTTTAGTGACTGGTACTTGCAAGAGCTCAATAAATACTTATTAAATTGAAGGATGAATTTTATAGAACAATTGACTGGTAGAAAGTTACTGTTCAGAAATTGAGACAATGTTTTGATCAACCAAGAAAAAAAAAAATGAACATGTACAACATACTTATATCCATTGCTTTTCTAGTCTTACTAAATTCAGAAGTTATATTTATTGTGGGGCTAATCCTTAATAACCATGATAGATTCATGATAGATTCAGCCACTGTCGTGAATCATTTTATTTCCTGTGATATACAACTCTTCTTAATACAGTATTAAACGTATAGTAGGTGTTCAATAAGTGTTTGTAGAAATAGGATGTGTAGTAAATTCTATTGTAGTATGATTAATTTATAATGGGGGTGGGGAAAGTTCCTGTTCTAAACTACCATCATTAAAAACAGGGGGATAAATTACACTCATAATATGTATTTTAATTAGTTCTGTCACAGGACTCTTATCTCCCCTTGTGAATTTTACCCTGTATGAGTGTTCCTGCTTCTTTTTCACTGGCCCTTTTCTCAAAACACATACCCATGACTTCAATCCTTATCATCTCCAAGTATCTTCAAGAAATCAAATAAATCAATAGCTCCCTAAACATTAAGAGGAAAAGAACATGAAAAATGAGCCAAGAAGGGGCAAAAAAAATTCTGACTCTGACTGGAACTCAGCGGGCCAATGTTGTTGCAAGACCAGTGTCAGTCTCCTGAGCACAGGATTCCCCTCCCACTGTATCCTCAAGGCAGTCAATTGTTATGATAAGATAAAGGCAGCAACTAATGGGTCATATGCCCCCCACAAATTATGAAAGTCCAGGAAGGTGTCCAAACATAGATGAGTATCATGCATGAAGAGATAGTTTGGAAGAAAAAATCATGTTCTTTTAAATAATCTGATATTTTATTTGAAATGATACATACAGCTTTTGAGAATCATTTATCTCTTATGAATAATGATGCCTTCAACTTAAAAGAAATGGAGGTGAAGTATCTCAGGTTTCAAAACAAGAGGTATCTTTCTGGATCAAAAAAGAAAGAAAGAAAGAAAAAAAGAAAGAAAGAAAAAAATCCCTGAACATGATCTGCAGTCTCTTAGGGGACTCATGGAAATACGGAGCGCTTGAATGCTCACGTGCTTGCAAAAAGTTCTCTATTTATCTTTCCTAGACTCATCCCACCGGCAGCTCAACCCCTGTCAGAAATATAATGGTGCACAATCGCAGAGCTGCTCTGTGCTTGTAGCATTCACAGGTTCTCTCTCTCCCTAAATCTGAACTGAGGCACTTTTCCTTTCTAAAGAGCAGCATCTGGCCTCTTCGTGCGCTCATTTGCATGCCAATACTGGATTGCTCTCCCAGCGCACAGCTATTTAATAGTGGTGCTGGTGTCCGAGCTCTGGGAACAAACCAAATGGTTTGGGTGTGCTTTTGTGTGCATGCGGGTCGTTGCTACAGTGTGCTTATTAAGAATAGTACACATTCATTATAACAAGATTGCTCTTTTGCTCAGGGGCCATCACGGTGCATTCTGTAAATGAATTAACAGTAGCATGCATTTGTGTATTATGGGCCCCGAAGATGCATTTGTTTATTAAATAAATCTGCCACACAGAAAGTATAGTTGAAAAAAATCTAGAAAATAATCAGAGTGCGCATGTACAGTAGCTTTTTTTTTTTTTTTTAACTCAACGTCTTGGCGAGTTTTCTTTCTTTGTTTCTTTTAAATAACCAGAGATCACAGGCCACACTATAGACTAAGAGCCTGCAAAAACTGATGTAAAAAAAAGAAGCCAAATTTAAGTTACAGAAACACAGAAACATTTCTAGAAGTGGTTTTGTAAATAATCCCATTCTTTAAAAATGACTCAATATTATAATTCTGTTTTTAATTTTTGTTTTCCTTAAAATGGTTTTTCTTTAAAAATCATTATGATAACTTTAAATTTAATTTTTATTTTTGGCTTAAATGTATCTTGCATATATGTATTCCCCCTGAACTTTGTTTTCTTTTGGAATAGAAGCTCTGCTTTTAGGGCACTCAGCTAATATTGACTCATTAGCTTCTAATCTTTCAGTCCGGGTATAGTTAGTGTAAGTATATTGATAAACATGAGTCAGTCTGTTGGATTTTATTTAGGTTAACTAATAATTTTGTAAAGCCCAATGGCAGTTCACAATTGCATTGAGAACTCA
Organism: Dasypus novemcinctus; assembly: GCF_030445035.2. Taxonomy (NCBI): domain Eukaryota; kingdom Metazoa; phylum Chordata; class Mammalia; order Cingulata; family Dasypodidae; genus Dasypus; species Dasypus novemcinctus. The sequence continues at coordinate 105,159,519 of NC_080679.1, read as the reverse complement.
GAAAGGTGTTTTTAAATATGGCTATTGCATATTTCTCTTCACTTATATTTGGTATCTTGCTGCCTTTCATGTGCAATCTGATACGTTGTTCACCTAAATATAATAGAAAGAAAATGGAAACATTTTAATATGAAATGCTAAAAGAGCTCAAAATCACAGGAGGGCTAATGAGAAGCCCTATTAACAACTGAGAAAACAAGGAAAGAAGAAATAGTCGTGTTACCAGATTTTTGAAATAATTATGATAGTAAAAGAACAGGCATCTTGAAAAGATACATTTTCTCATTTAATTTCTTGAAATCTTTCTATAAAATCCAGGGGTACAAAATGAAATTTGTTGAAATATTTTAAAAGAGAAAACCTGGATAGAATGAGCGGATTAGGACATCACAGATTTTTAGTTTAGCAAAAGATCTACGACACCTTTTAGAAATACCCAGTTTAATTAGAACATCTGCAATATAAAAAAGGGGTTTTGTGAGAAACGTGGCAGGACTTGTAAAAGATATTCCATATACAGCAAAAATACATAACCGATGGGAGCAAAAATACCTGATTCTCCAACATGGAATCGCAAATATATTTTGTCCTTAAAGAAGTAATATTCAGTTTTGTCGTTTACGAAAAAAACATCTAGCATTGGTGACAATTTATTTGATAATTATGGAAGGGAGAAGAAAATATTTGAAATCCAGTTTCTTTTATCTTTTTTTTTTTGTAAAAAGCTCTATTTTCTAGAGCATTTTATTTATTCTGCTGCAGCTTTTAGAGGCCAGCCAATCAGAAAGTCTGAGAGGGCCCAGGCCCAGGCTGGGTGCTGAGCTCCAAATGCGATTCCAGTCCTGACAGGGGGATTATAGGAAACAGATGACTTACGCTTCTAATTTGTGGCCTTAAATTGCAAACAGAATTTCAGGAGTCGAGCAGAGTAATAAATGGCAATAGAAAAAGCCACACACAGCCAAATCAGTATGTGGTGGTTGTAGGTTAAACTAAATGGGAAGAGACAGGTTATGATGGTTCAGTGTATTACAGAGAAGAAAGTCTTAAATTACTAGTCCTGAGAGGTATTGCTCCATGGCAGACAGTATTGCATTGTGTAGTCTATAGATATCACAAGCAGAACAATAAAAAGGCAGGTTTAACATAGAACCTGTTGCTGGAGGAATCTTTTCTTTTCTTTTTTTTCTTTTAGAAATGGAAGCGGTGTTTTATGTTTGTTTTGACCTCGGCTGTATACTTGGCCCCTTAACATCTGTTTTCGACTGTTGCTGTTTTTCACACCAAATTAAATGTCGAGGAGTCAGATAAAATAAGTTCAAAATATGTCCAAATTATTTTTGTTGACTTCCAACAAATGTCTCGGTAACTCTTTTCACACGGAATGATCCCGTTTAAATGCCAGAGTAGAAAATTATATTCTTTTCAACATTTTTAAGAGCTAAAGTAAGGAATTTTGGGATGTACTTAAATTCGGGAAATATTGCATTAGTCTTTTTGGTAACTTGTGTGACAGTTATAGACTTACTTTAAGACCATCCTGTCATATAAAATTATGGGCATTTGTTGGATAAAAATTCCAGGAAAATTGTTTAGTAACAGCATATAAAAATGCCATTATTCAGAACCACTTCACACCATAAATACTACTTAGAATCCAAACAGATCCACTGTTTATCATGTGGAAATCAATATACATTTGTTGTCTTTCATAGTCGCTGCATGTGTGTTGTGTGCATGTGTGTGAAATGCAGAATAGTTAAGACGCTAATGATACGAATTTCCACTGTCAAGAAAAGTCTTGCCATCATAAGTCTGCGGTATGAAAATAAAAGAAGGCATTATATTTTTAGCTTCTTAGCCAATAAATATTTTAATGATAATGAAAATGAAAAGAGCACCATGTCTTTCTTCTTTTAAATCCAACATATCTATATATAGGGGATTGGCAACTAATTTCTGATAAAAACTGATGAAAAATAATTATTCCATCCTACATTATTTATTGTCAATATATCAAAATAGCACTTTCCTGGTGAGTGATAGAAATTGGGTTAACTTCAATCCACAGTACTGTGCCACCCATAACATACAATTTTTCTTCCACTTACCTTGTGAAAAAGAAATCTATCAAACTAAAATTTGAATCTTTTAAATGATTACACTGCCTTTAAGCTTGAATCTTTGGTTTTATATGCTGAAGAAAAATCTGTTATCTAACAGGTCACCTGGAGAAAAATAAACTATTTTCATTGTAATATTAAGCAAGTCTATTGATAATCATTGGAGATGACTGGCTAAATAGATTTTGATTAATCACTTGCAAAAATTATGCTTGTTAGAGTCACTTTATATGATGTGTCATCGTGGTATCAGTGTAGGTTGTAGCTACTTTTTCGTAGATGATTTTCTTGTTTTGTTTTTAAATCACCTGGCAAAAAGAGAAAACAAACCTTAGTTGAAAGCGTTTGTCTGTAATACAGAAGCCTCTTTTCATGCTTGCCTTTTTTTTTTTTAAAGCAATTCTCAATTATTATTTATGTCATAGTGGGAAGACTGGGTCTTACAGGGCCCACACCTTTTCAAACAGGAGGTAACTTTTGTTTTTGTACTCTATCAACACCGATCACCTAATTAAATCTGATAGATCTGTCTGAAGCAAAATGATTTGTGATCGTTCTTTGGAGTTCACTTAATTAGCTTCGATGTCTCCTGTGTGGTAAATGTGGTGATATTTTGTAAAACGAAGCTGAAAAAGAGGAGGCAAAACAGTCTCATGAAGGGACGGGAGAGGGGAGGGGGCAGGGAGGGCAAACCACTATGACCAAACCATGAAAGAAAGGTGTAGTTCCGACGCGGGGCTTGCGGACGGGAGTCATTCATTAGTTGAGAACATCAAGCAGGTCTGAACTGAAAAAGGCTCCTGTCACTCGTAGGCCTGGGCATCTGTCAGGGCCTCAGATTCCACACCTTGATCAGCCCAAGACACTGACACCATTTTCTTTAACAAACACCAACAGCCTTTTTTCTCCTTCACTTGAACATTTCTCAGGGGTTGGATTCCCTTTCTTCTCCTGCTCTGTAGAGAGTAAAGGGAGCTTGTTAACTTGCTTAGATATTTTGACTGTGGATGCTCTTTGGCCACTTGCCTGTAGTAACAGTGTCGAAGCATAACTTGGTATAATTGCTGTATTTGCAGTCAGAAGAGTGTTCTGTCTTTATGTTCAAGCTGCTGAATAAAAAGGAAGTGTCGTTTTGGAAAATCCTGTAAATTAGCCTCAAAGTTCAGGCAAAATACAATGTATGACATACCTGTTATGTCTTATATTCAATGCCAAGACTCAGAAGAGTAAAAGAGCATTAAAATCATGGACTTTTACCTATGTCAATTAAAAGGTGGTAAATTCTTGTGTTCTTATGCTGAGATTGGATAACATTGAAATAAAATTAAACTTAAAAGTGAAAGCAGCAGAATCAGGCTCTTTGTAATTTAAAAAGGGACTAGAAAGCATTAAATTTTTAAATTGTCCATTGTATCACAATTTATAAACAGTATAGGTTAGAAATGACAATTTTTGATGGTCCTCCATTTAATAGAGTATGCATAATATACAGACATTAGAAATGCCCATGCTGCAAGTGGAAATTGAGATTGAATGGCAACTTTATCTTATTGATAATAACAGATGGCAATCTAAAACCAAATTTATTAAAAATTTTGCTTTCTGCATGATAGAGTTGTATTCACTCTGTATTTTGTTTGTTTTCAAAGAGTTGTTAGGGTAGGAAAAACTGTAAAATGGGAGTCATGCTTTTTCCCGCCTTGATCCACAGCAATGTGAAATTTGGGGCAGAAAATAACAATGAATGACAAGAACACCGTGGAGAGCCCCACGAAAGATGCATGTGTGCAGCACATCTCCAAGGACGAACCATACAGAATGAGTGCCAGCTAAACATTATGTAATGCTGGTGGGTACAAGCTGCCAAAGCTGGCATTCCTTCGCCTGAGAAAAATGATCCTTGCAGTTAAGTAGACCTTCCCTGGGTCTCACAAACTACAAAACTGCATGATGCTGGCGGGTAATGACTTGTAATTAGTGTGGCAGGCAGGTAATGACTTGAAATCACCTGCCAATTGTTTCTGAGTGTTTGCTCTGTTTTAAAACACTGGATCAGTGGGAAAGTCATGGGGGGCTAGAAGGATGCAGACAAAGTAAAGGGGGTGGTGGCAGACAAAACAAGGGAATCTCCTCCCCACTTGTTTCTTATTTTACCCCAGGTCCTCCCTGAGCAGCTTCAAAGAGGCACTGAGAATTGGCAGGCTGCTTTACCTGCCTGCTGCTCCTGGGGAAGATGGAGCCTGTTGAGAAATTCTGTGTCATTTTGGAATCGAATGAATACTCTTAGTTTCAGCCTCTACACTAGAAAAGTAGGATCCAAAGAGCAATGGCAGTTGAGCTTGCTTGAAAAGAAGCATGAATAACTCAAAGCCAGATTCCACTTCCCCATTACAAACCACTTCTTTTACTTTCACAAGCTTTTCCCAACTATATGGAGAGATGTTGGTGGCGAAGCAAGAAAAGCTAGGCCAGGAATCTGTGCAAAACTGAGGCTGGACCACTTATGTAAAGATCCCACAGATGCTTTCAACCAGTGCTCACATGCAGAAGTGGGCATAGGGGCCAAATGAGGAAGGCAATTGACCATCTTGAGAGAAGGATGGGGACAGGAAGACTTAATGTCAAACTGGAGAGAATGTGACCCCTCTAAACTTGAGCAAGCTTTCTTTTACTTCAGCCAATTGCTGGAATATGGGCACTGGATGGCCAGATTTCCTAAGCTTTTAAGAGGAGCCAGAAACTGGAACCTCATGTAAAAATCTTTTTTGATTTTCTAAAATTTAAAGCATTTTTAAAGCATTGGAACTAATTTTAAAGAAATGTAAATGGTTGTGTGGCTGAAACAAAACCAGTGGCCTGATTTCAGGCCACAGGCTGCTAGTTAATGATCTCTGTTTTAAATTATATTTTCCTATTTGGTACCTTTTCTTTTTGTAATCTCATTAGACTAGTAAAAAAGGAAAAACAGAGATGGACTTACACATGCACCAAGTGTTACTTGGCCTTTAGAAATTCCTCGTGATTGTTGTTGTCTTTGTTTCCAAGGACCCACAGAAGAAATGACCAGAAATTGGGTGTCTTAAAACAACAGAAATGTATTTTCTCAGAATTCTGGAAGCTAAAAGTCTGAAACCAAGGTGTCAGCAGGGCTGTTCTCTCTCTGTAGGGGTGAATCTTTCCTTGCCTCTTCCAATGCCTGGTGTTTGCTGGCAATCTTTGGTATTTCTTGGCTTCAATTTCTGCCTATGTCTTCATAGGGCCTTCTACCATGAACGTCTGTATCTCTTCTTATGTGGTAAAGACATCTGCCATGTTGGATTAGGGCCCACTCTAATACTGTTAGGACGTCAACATATCTTTTCGGGGGACACAACTCGTAACAGCTATGTACAAAGGGTGGAAGAGGACCCCTTAGGAAGTTGCCCAACACAATGCAACTTCCTGGTTTTGTGCTCTTCCTACCATAAACTGGTAGAGCCAAGGGCCTCCTTGGGCCAATCTGGGGAGAGCTTTCATACTTACTTTTAGAGAAGAACCTCTCTGAGCTTGGACTGACTGGACCTGGTAAGTCATTGCAAAGGATAATCATCTGGCCTAGGCTTCCATTGGGCCGGCAGTTTCTCAGTTTTAGTTGATGGGAAGGTTTGGATTTCATTCACTCTGGGCTCTGTTAACTTACCATTGTGGCCTTGGGCAAGTCACTCCATCCAATGAAGGAATGATTTCCTCATCTGAAAAATAAGATTAATATACCTACCCTGCAGGACTGTGGTCAGGACTAGAGAAAAATGCTTCAACTATTCCTTTTATGAATGTTATATCACATTTAAGGTTAATAAAACAGAAAAGTAGATTGTAATCATGGGACTCACTAGCCAGATAAACACTTCATACTAGTTACAATCCAAACCGTAAGTGAAATTTATATTTTTTGAATTAAAACCATTCTATGCTTTTCCATAATATGTAAACAAAATTAGTAAACCTTCTTGGTAAAATTCAGTTTCACTTAAAACAGTAGGATGTAAAATCAGTCTCTAACATCTAGATGAGTTTTTCCTTTAAAAATATTCAAAAGCTAATTAGAGTAAAATAAATCTTGCTTTTAAATGTGAAGTTATACTTTGATTGGGGACTTGGCCTACTGGATAAAATGATAAGAGGTAATTTTTTTTCTTTATTTTTAAAGGAATTTTAGATTGCATAATTGCCAAATTGAAAATATAAGGGATTCCCATAGATTCATCCCCTCCCCCTTCTATACTTTCCTCCATTTACAAAATCCTTCATCAGTGTAGTACATGTGTTACAACTGATGAACATATATTAAAACATTGCCACTAACTGTGGAATATAGTTTAAATTATGATTTACACTCCGCCCCGCATGATTTTATAGGTTGTGACAAGATGTATAATGGCCTGTGTACATCATTGCAGTGTCCTGTAGAACATTCCAATGTCCCCCAAATGCCCCATGTTACACATATTCTTCCCTCTCCCTCTCCTCAGAACCTCTGGTGATCACAGTGTTTATTGTTACAAGTTCTTCCATTACTAGAATAATAATATGTTTACTTTAGTCCATAGTTGCATTCCCCCCTTATGTTTGTTTGTTCTTCTGTCTTGAGGATTTCAGGATGGTGATGCTTTCTGATTTCTGAGAGGGGACTTAGATCCCGCGGGGCAGATGGATGGAACTGTCTTGCTTGCAGTTGCAGATACTGAGAGATTTTTTTAAAACCAGGTTATTGTTCGTTTACATAAGAGGAAGAAACAGATTTCTAGCAGATGAAGTTTAGTAGAAATAAGTCACAGGCAGATAGAATTTATTAAGTTTGAGAATGACAGGAATAGGACACTCTGAATATGCCATGGATGGAAGAAAAAGAACTCTCACACAGTCTTGCAGTAAGAGAGCGCGATTTTAGAGGTGGCCTCAGCATAGCCGTAAAAAATCATCAGTCCACACTTGGTGTATTATTTCTATTTGTAATTACTGAAATTTTAGAAGAGAAGTTTCTAGCTATTTTATATCAAACTGCAAAATTACTTGCTTATCTGTTACATGAGTTTTTTTTTTTTTTTTGTGGGGGGTTAGCAAAGGGAGATAACATAAGTACCCAAAACTTTATTCTCTAACTGGAAGAGAAACTTGAATTTGTATGAAGGCAAAGGTGACTAATTTGTCTTCTTTCCAAGTGCATTTTTTATATATTGTTGACTAAGCTTTATCAAGTTCTATGAACACTTTTATCCTCATTGTACCTGCAATCTATTTTGTATGATAGGTTCTTTTTAAATATGAAGGTATTAAAATCAGTCTCATATTCAGCTATTAGATTACAGTTTTCAGATTTTGATCGTTCAATTGCATAATTAGTAAAATAAACTTCCAGCCCTAAGGCTACCTGTAGTTTTTCTTCTCAGGGTAAAAAGACTTTAGCACCTAAATTGTTTTAAGATCCAGTTTAGTTGAGAAGAGGAAAAACTGAATCAAAACTTCAGAAAACTGTAAATAGTATCTTGACTTTTCTACTTGAAGTACTTGGGCTATTTAAGGACAAGAGAAGATGCATGCTTAATATATTACTATAATGTTTTTTTCCCCTGAAATTTCTGACTACAATGTAAGGGATTTAAGACTACATCATGCTTTGCTCTTAGTATGTTTACAGGTCTTGAGATATTACTCATCTTTCTCATCTGGGTTTGTTCTTATGTGTGTTCATCTCAATATTAAATGGAATATTAGTGATAGATTTAGTTTTCCCCAAAGTAGGACTCTAATAGGATTTAATCAGAGAAACACACATTATGAACAATTGTGTATAAAAATTGCAATTCTTAGGTAGTTTGTTAGTATGAAAATGAAAAGATAGCTCATTGCTAACTATGTACTTCCAGCAGGTCTGTGTTATATTAGGAAAAATCCGCTTAAGGTCAGATTAATTATTTTCCTAATTGACCAGAATATACTATTACAATTTGTGAAAACCTAAAAAAGTAGAATTGAGATCATGCTTTTAAAAGATTAATCAATTACAGCTAGCTATTTATGAGTCTTTACCAGAATTTGTACATTTATTCCAATTGGTTATTTTCTTTTAAAAAGCTAGCTTCAGAGGATGGATAAGAGTGGGGGGATAGGACAGGGGAGAGGGATGCTCAAGAGACACATACATAAATCCTCTAAATTTCTGAGAAATGTGGGTCTGACAATCACTTAAGACAATATAGTTGATCTGGCTGTCAGGAAGGACTCTTGAAAAGAATGTTTTTATAGAATATCATTGTGACACTTTGCTGAGATGGATGTCTTTAGCAGTATTTGATTAATGAAATGTAATAAAAGAGATGCACACTAAAGTGTCTGTACATGTCTTGTTAAGTATGTTTGATTCATTATATGTGGTTCTCAGTTCTTTCCTCTTTCCTCAGTTCATTTTTTATCATTTCAATAATATATCCATAAATATGAAAAAGTTGGCACTTTCAAAGTCTTTGACATATATGGCTATTAATTCATAATTCTAAAAAATTGTATCTTTCAACCTGTCATTTGAAAGCTTGTAGAGTTTATTACAGTAAGTAACCTGTGTTAGAAATTAGATTTTGAACTTTAGCAAGAAGATAAATAAGCTCATGAAATGAAAAGTTAAAGAAAAGATACCTAGATAGAGTACAAAGATAAAATCACATGAAAAGATAACTTGTTAAATGTTTAAACTCCCAGAGATTAACATTGAAGTTGTATTAGTAACTAGTTACCAAATAATTTTGGTTTCCAACTCCAGTTGTCAAATATTTATCAAGCTGTAATAAATGCAGTACTAAGATCATCGTTGTTGCAATGATTCGATGGGTTGAATATCATGGTAAGTGTGTGTGTACACACATATGCACACACACATACATATACATATACACAAATACTGCTTCGGCTCTATAAGTTGGGTGCTATATTACTTCCATTTTACTGATGAAGAAGCTGAAGCTGGGAATAACATGCCCAAGATCACATAAAGGGCAGAGCTGGGCTTGTAATTCCTTTGACCAGGAAGAGCTACGCATAGGACATTTTCTTCTCGGTCGGTGCCTTTGGTCTCGTTTCATATCTTTTAGCGCAGAGGTAAGAGCTTGGCCCTCCTCATTTCCCAGGCTGCTTTCCTTGGTTCAATTATGAAAATAATGGCCAAGCATCAGGTCAGGATAGCCAGCCTGAAGTGTTCCACTTAATGAATGCTGACTCACTCATGATTTGGGGGTTTTGGATGCCAGGCTAGCACATCATGTGTGAATAAGCTTGTGACCCGGGCTGAGGGTGAGGCTGGCAGACATGGTTTATGTTGGAGCCTCTTGGGGTTCTGGGTGACTCATGTACACTGACGAGCATAGTCATGAACCATTTACGCATACCACTCCGAGGCTTTTCTCCCACAGCCAGTTACAGCTCTTTCCACAAAGCGTAGAACTTGCTTTGGCCTTTTTGTTGGAGAATCAAAAAGGGGAGTTAAACAACAGAGAGTCCTAGGGTTCTGGTGGTTCTTTCCTTGGTAAATTGTTCTTTCCTCTGAGTAAGAAACACAGGCTGATGGTACTTTCCTCTCTCTCTACGTAGCATGGGAGGAGTGAGCTTGGGCCTGTTAGACTGGGGCTAGCTCTTGGCATTGCCATCACCACCTCTGAGACCTTGGTCAATTCACCGATTATTCTTGGATAACTGCAAAACTAATAGATTGGGGTGGAAGAATTTCTATGCATTTATGGGGAATTAACACAGAAGAAGTTTTAACATTATTTTCAGTGGTCACTTTGCTGATTGCTTCAGCTCAGGAATGACTGATGTTAGAGCACTAATTAAGGATGCTAATTTTATTCATCTTTGTCTCTTTTAGTCAAGTGGGAGGGAGAGATGGTTTAAAATGTATGCCAGTAATGTTTTCCCACTGAAGGCTTTTTAAAACTCTGAATAAAGTTAAGGTACCTATGCAAGGATTAGAAGAAGGTCAAAAGAAATAAAGTGCTCAGGGCACAGGTCTGGCACTTCCTTTCAGCATGCATTTTGGGCACTCTTGGGCAAGTCTCTTCATCTCTCTGGGCCTAACTTACTGCCCCTGGGAAATGAGGGGGCTGTACGCAACGATCTCTAAGGACCCAATTGTGTTTGCATGCCACTGACTCTGAGCTTTTCTAAATAAACAATGAGTAAACTAACTGGTAACTATGGAGAAGGACGGTGTTCTTGCTGATAATTGTAAATGTCCATGATGTCAAAATGGTAAAAAGTGAAGTTGAAAAATGAGGAAGGGGTGTGACTGGGCGTAATCTAAATAGATTTTAAGGGGTGTGCACATTTTAGACTGCCTAAGGTCAAGGTTGAAAAATAAATGTTTTCTGCTAGCGTATTTCAGAGTTGGCTGCAGAGTTTGGCTAAGGGCTACCTTGTCCAGAAAAAGGGAGGATGTTAATTATAGCAAGGACTGCCCCAAGGCTCAGATGATCCCTTTTGCCTGCTGGAGGAAACCTCTGGATGATTGCTTTTCTTCTGAGTCTTTTAAATAGACTTAAAGGGTCAAGAGTCTACCTAAGGGGAAGCAGAGAGTAGCCAGGGACTGAGAAGAGACTTAGAAGACTTACTGTTGTTATTTTTACTAATCGTAAATTAGATAAAATTTATTATTGCAATTTGCATAAGTTTTAAACATATAAAAATGTAGAGAAGAGTATAATGATATTATTGATTCAACAGGCAATTCATTGTCAATCTTCTTTCATTTATATCTTCACTTACTCTCCATCAAGATCCTTTTGAAGCAACTCTCATATAATCTATTTTCATCTATAAATATTTCAGAATATATCACTGAAAGCTAAGAACTATTTTTATTCAAAAAGCAACCACAATATTATTATCACAACCAAAAATTAGCAAAAATTCCTTAATATCCTTAGCAATTTAAAAAGATTGGCAAAGTGAAAGACAATGAATGTATTTAGACTTCACAGGTGAAGCTCATCTTGGCGCTTGCGTTTTGCTTGATGTGATACTGATGTCAGTGGTCCACAATGTTTTCCAAGTGTCTGACTTGTTAAAAACCATTCCTTAGTATTCAGTCATGGTTCAGATTTCTCCAGTTGTTTCATACATAATATATATATATGTCTCATACATAAATATATATATACATAATATATATATCTCATACATAAAATATATATATACATATATTTATCCTAATAAGGTTCATGTACTGCTATTAGATAATATATCTCAAATCTATTTTAATCTATAGGTTCTGTAACAGTTTGAAGCTATAAGGATCCCAGAAAAGTATGTTCTTTAAGTTAATCCATTCCTGTGGGTGTGGACCTATAGTACATAGGATCTTTCAGGAAGTAGTAGGTTCTTAAATATGACCTATCTCATTCAGGGTGGGTCTTTTTTTTTTGTCTTCATTTATTTTTTTTAATGTTACATTAAAAAAATACGAGGTCCCCATATACCCTCTATCGCCCTCATCCCACTCCTTCTCCCATAACAACAACCTCCTCCATCATCATGAGACATTCATTGCACTTGGTGAATACTGTAGTCCTTTATAAGAGAATGAAATTAAGACACAGAGAGAAAAGGCTATGGAAGCAAGAAGCTGGAAGCAATGAAAACCAGAAGAGAAGGGAGAGATCAGCAGACGACACCATGTGCCTTGCAATGTGACGGACGAATCCGGGATTGCTGGCAGCCATTCTTCAGGAAGACAGGATTGTCTTGATGATGCCTTGATTTTGACATTTTCATGGGCTCCGAACTATAAGCTTGCAAGCTAATAAATCCCCATTGTAAAAGCCAACCCATTTCTGCTATTGCTTTTGGCAGCTTAGCAAACTTGAACTGTTTCCTTCTATCTTTATTTGTTGAAGAAACTGGGTCATTTTTCATGTGCATTTCCTGATTTTAGTGATTAAATTTCTGCAGTAATTTTGTCATATTTCTCTTTTATTTCCTGTAAGTTGATACTTAAAGGCATGATTAGATTCAATAGCAGGTTTTTGGCAAATATACTTTGTTTAGTGTATTTCTATTAGGAGGCAAAAAATATCTGGCCATCTCTCTTGTGATATTAGTAACCATTAATGATCATTGCCTATTTCCTTAAATTAAGGAGAACTTGAACTATATTATATTAATTAATTATATTAATATAATTATATTATATTATATTAATTATATTAATATAATTCCTTTTTAACATATTTGCCAAAATGTTTTTGTTGTCTAGCATCCTTCAAAGTTCACCAATGAGAACTGTGGGATTTTTTTTTCGTTTTGAACTCATGGATGTAAAAATATTTGGATTTTTTTGTAGAATTTTTAAGTCAAACGGACATGGGTTTGAATCCAGCTCTGCCCTGGTATGTCAGGTGAGACTCTCTCCTACTTTCTTCCCGTAATTAAATCTGATTGATTTTTGGCTCTTAAGGGCCCATGCTGTGGAGAAGTAGTCTCTATCTTTCCTGACCAGGTCAAACCTTGCAAATGTACAATTTCACACTCATTTTTGTGGGTATTTGTTTAGTGCTTGGCTTCTCCATTAGAGTATATGAGGTCAGGGACTATGATTAGTTTTTAACCAAGCATCATATCCCCATTGTTCAGCATAGTGCCTGGCAAATTGAGGGCACCCAATAAATATTTGTTTAGTGAATGCTGACTACTTAAGAAAATTAATCTCTCTAGTAAACAATTTTCTAATCTATAAAATAGGGTAATAATACTGACCTCAAGACCATTATTATAAAGATTAAGTGAGATAATGGGGGCAAAGCACCTAACATTGCAGGCATTCAAGTGGTGGCCAATTTTATTACTATTTCCTATTTAGTGACCTTGGAAATTCAACTCCTGCTGTGAATTACTTTGCTGATATCTCTACTTGAAAGTATTGCTTAAGGAACAATTATAAAAAATAATTATAAAAAATATAAAAAATGGAAGTCTGCTTCCATTTATGAAGATGCTGAGTCAAATGATTAATTAATAGCAATTACAGAGACTTGTAAAATATTCTGAATGGTGGAAGGGAAAGAAATAATATTCAAGTGTCCTGCCGCCAAAGTGTTATGGGAAGGACAAGGTAATACTTGAGAAAGATATTAAAATAGTTACAAAAAAGTATATGAGCCACGTAAATCTGATGCCCATTTGGAGTTATATCTACATGCTGAGAGGTGACTGGATGAATGGAGTAGTTTAAGTTAGGGAAGGGTCATTGGATTCTAAAGGAGAGGACAAACATACTTTGAGGAGTGTTAGTGAGTGGAAGGGAAAGTGTGAAATTAGGACTGGCCTCATTCTCCATACTACCATACTCATTAGGTCAAGTAACTGCTTTAAGAGAGTTAGGAACTCGCTTGACTAAAAGTATCTCTTCCATTGGCTTAGGTCATTCATATCAGAGTCTACCTATTCATAAACACCAGAAGGCTGCCTTTCTTGACCGGACTGCAGAAACCGTAGGAAGCCAGGCTTTTCTGCGCACACCATGCTGCTTCTAACCTCCCTACTCTTCAGTCTGGTCCTTCCTCTGCAATGCCTTTCCTGTCTTTCTTCCCCTGTCTTATTACTACTTATTTTGATACCAGGTCAGGGATCTCTTCTTCAAGGTGTGTTTCTCAGCCCATTACCACACATACCACCACAGTACTGACTGCTTTGCTTATATCTGTGGACTTCACCAAAACATGAGCATTTTAGGGGCAAGAATTCTCTTAGACATATTTTTTTTTCTCATTGTTTGCACTCGCTCTCTGCTCCCTGTTTCCATTTGCTGTGTGCTCTCTCTGTGCCTGCTCATCTTTTCTTTAGGAGGCACCAAGAACTAAACCTGGGACCTCCCATGTGGGAGAGAGGTGCTCAATTGTTTGAGCCATCTCAGCTCCCTGTTTTGCTGTGTCTCTCATGGTCTTCCCTCTTTGTGTGTCCTTGTTGCATCATCTTGTTGTGTCAGCTCGCCAAGCCTGCCCATTGCACCAACTTGCTGTCTTACTTGTCTTCTCCAAGAGGCACCAGACACCAAACCCAGATCTCCTGTGTGGTAGGCAGGAGCTCAATTGCTTGAGCCACATCCACTTCCCTTTTAGTCATCTTTGTAACCTCAGCACAGTGGCCAGCACATGCATGAGAAATAATAAATGGCTGATTGAAGTCATATCCTGAGATTTATAAAATTAAATTTGGTTATGGCATTCAGGTACCTGGAGGTATTGGCCAGTAATGCATTCACACGTGATCTCAAGTTAGTTTATCTGATTGACCCCACTTTTCAGAAGCAGAAACAGAGTGGAGGGCAAGTTGGCACAGCACAGCCAGCTGACGGTGGGGTTAAGTCAACAGCTGAGGCTCTCTTCGAGTCTTGGTTGAGATGTAGGAAAGGAGCAAAAGTAGGCAGTGAGGTTTGTATATATATTTTTAACTAGCAAAGCCACTGTGTAAAAAGGTGGGAGAAAGGAATAGTAACTAGTCTTCTGTGTCTTTCTTGACCACATGGTAGAAACTGAGAAGAGTTGTATGATACAGGGTTTGGATGAGTTGTGTGATTGTTGGAAAGTCTTGAAACATGGGCATGTTATTGGGTTACATGCAGAAATTGCCATTATTGACATATACAATAGTCTTCCCAGAATACAAGATATCATATTAGGAAGGCTTTGTATATTTGCATAGGAAACTTGCTGATTTATTCAAGCTTTTAAAACACTCACTTATTTGCCTGTGAGGGATGCTTTTTGACAAAAACAACAATCTACCTGCAGTCAGAATATCTTAACAGATAAGACACACTTGTGCTCAGGAAGGAACTTCTGCAGTCAGATAGCACACCAAACTTTTATTGTTAACATGGGAAGAAAGGCATGCATCAGAATAACAGGAAAACCCATCAGGACATGTGTCTGGACCCGGGTGCGGGAGGGGTTGCCATTTTTATCAGACCACTAAAAGCACTCATTGTTGCAATACGGACAGTCTTACATTTTATTGCTTTCTGAAATTTTTAATAACATGGTCCAGATTAAATGAAAGCTGGGATTATTTCATGCAGTGTTAGAAATTAGTAATGAAATGTTTGTCATTAGAATCAGACTGACCTTATTGTATTTTACAGGGTTTAGCATTTGTCTATGAATACCCATCCAATTACATGTGTCCATCTGAAACCCATGTTTCTTTCCTGGGTGAAGGATGGAGAGGAGGGGATCTTTTCCTATGGAATTTTTTTTCTTCCATTATATTTAAATATATAAAATTTCATAGTTTGACATTTTCCAACAGTTCAGTATCTATTAAACAAGGCTGTTAATTTTTTAAAATTTTTAAGTTTTTAGGAGGAACCAAGGAATAAACCCAGGACCTTGTACATGGGAAGTAGGTGTTCAACCACTGAGCTACCTCCAATTCCCCATTCTTCCTCCCCCCCTCAATTGACTCTCTTGTCTGTCTGCTCATTGTCTGCTTAACATGCCTTCTCATTGTGTCTGCTTGTTGTCTCTGCTCATTGTTTCTGCTCATTATATCCACTCGTTTTCTTAGGAGGCACCAGAAACTCCCATGTGGGAGGTGGGTGCCCAACTGCTTGAGCCACATCCACTCCCCTAAACAAGGTTGTCTAAATATAAAGATTTGTAAATTACATATTGACTTTTGATTTATATGGAATCTTAAGAAATTAAACTTTTAAATGATACTGATTGGGAACTCTGGTAGAAACTTCTCAGAAGGAAGATAAATAATTTTTATTCTATGAAATTTAAAGATGATTCTGTGTTTGACAATTCCCCAATCTCATGGCAGTGCAGAGATTAAATAAAATGCAAATCTGTGGACATTTTTTTTTTTTTAAATTCTGTATCCTAACAGTGAATACACAGATAATTCCTGGGAAAGCCTCATCCAAAGCTCACTTTGCTTCTCCTTATTTGCTTTTAAAAGGATCAGGGACTTTATTCTTCTTTTTTCCCCCCCATTTCCCAAATGGATTGAACTTTTTCAGCAAATGGATTTGTTGATAAAATCTTACTATTATTATTCCTTATAATAATTATTTCTTAAGGGTCAGCAGAGCCCCCCAGTATTCGACAGGGTTTACAACCTCAGTAAGGTATGGTTCTGGTCTCATTTGCATTATTACTAATTTTTGTTTCCTTGTGACTATTGGGCAGCTTCTCCTGGGAAGTTTAATGGACAGTTGAAGGGAGATCTGTTTTCAGGAGGTTTAGGGTGACATTGGAAAAAAGTCTTACTGAGACATGGCAGAGGTCATTATAACACGGCCATGCCACTCATAACTGAAGGAAGTAGGGAGAAAGGAAAAGATATTGAGGTATTCCTAACACAGGCACAGGAATATGCAGCAGTAATAGAACATTACTAAATGTTTTCTCTAGAATCAGTTGCTGTCAATATAAATTTGAAGCTTTCTGCCTCCCTAAGAAAACACTGATGGCTGATTTTCATGAATTCACATTTTAGAAAGGTTGACAAAGTGATAGACAATAAATGCATTCGTACTTCACAGTTGAAGCTCATTTTGTGGCTTGAATTCAGCTAGGTGTGATACTGAAATTAGGGGCACGTGGATACCTTTCAAAGGATCTGATTATTAAAAAAAAAATACTGAAATGATTTGCCAGATTAGTTTAAGATTCTAGGCTTAACTGGGAAGCAACTTTTGCATTACAGTATAGTTCAAGAGTGGACAGTAGCTTTTAAAACCCAATTCAAGTGTTGAAACATTTTAAAGAAATGAATTTTGTTGTGAAGCTGAAATGATTGCATACTAGATCCCATAACTTAGAGACAGATGTACCTCTGGTCTAATGAGCTCCATATTGTTAAATGTCAATGCTAGCATTTTCCTTCACCAGTGTTATCCAAAACCTAATGTTAATATTATTTTATTGAATCTGTGAAGTTATCTAGCTATATTTCCCTTTTTCTTTTCTTTTCTTTTCTTTTCTTTTCTTTTCTTTTCTTTTCTTTTCTTTTCTTTTCTTTTCTTTTCTTTTCTTTTCTTTCTCCTTCCTTTGCCCCTCCCTCCCTTCCTTCCTCCCTCCCTTCCTTCCTCCCTCCCTTCCTCCCTTCCTCCTTTCCTCCCTCCCTTCCTCCCTTCCTCCCTTCCTCCCTTCCTTCCTGTGGTGGAGGATGATGGTATGTAGAGGAGTGAATGAGGGAAGACTGGAGTGGAGTGTATGTATCTCCAAAGGGTAACACTGAAACTGTCAGTGAAATTTTAACCAGAGTTTTATATCCTCAACTTTAATATCTAAGAAATTTGGCTACATTGAAGAAAAATCTGAACAAAGAGATATATACTTGTTTCCAAATGAATTGCTTTAAATCAGTATAAATTGTGAGAAAGTATGAAAAAATACCACAAAATTTGGTATACTTTAGTGGGAGTTTGATATTGTACTCACTAATTTAACCTAACTATTCTAACACTGTAAAATGAGAGGCAGATAGGGTA
The DNA here is from genome assembly GCF_030445035.2 of Dasypus novemcinctus. Classification (NCBI taxonomy): domain Eukaryota; kingdom Metazoa; phylum Chordata; class Mammalia; order Cingulata; family Dasypodidae; genus Dasypus; species Dasypus novemcinctus. The sequence continues at coordinate 105,141,870 of NC_080679.1, read as the reverse complement.
TCTTCTCTAAAGAGGATATAGTTTGAAAAATTACTAGGAATGACAAATGGCCAAACATGGGCATAACTTTTCAATGGTAGAGATACCTTATAGTCCAAGTAACTCCTATAATTTATGTATAAGAATTTCGTGACTAAAGTATCTTGCCTCCCTTTTCATGCTCTAATAAAATTTCATATTCTGTAAGAATTTTACATTTCTTAATATTCTGAGCTTATGAAGAGTACTCAGCCTTTAAAACTCAATTCCCCCAAGATAATGCTAAACCAAAAGTCCAGTTTCTTTGACAGGCACTCCCAGTACCACATGACAACCTTTACTTTTTCGCAGGGGCTCTGACTGGCATAATTCCCAGGAGCCCATGGAAGATTTCACTATGTTCATTGGTTATTCAATAGCTTTGAAACTCTGCTCTTTCACAGCCCATTTCAATTTCCTCATGATTCTTAGGAAGACCCTGACCTCCATTTTGAAAACCCAACCCCAAAACACAGCTCTATAAAGAGCAAAGGGGAAGTTAAGTTGCCTGTAATGATTGTTACGATATATATGCCAACTTCATGTTTAAATTTCATTAGCCTTGCTTATATTGACAGCAAGGTAGAGACTAATTGCTTATAACTTTGTTGGGTACTTTATGAAGCAGAGAAAAATGGCAGACATTGCAAAACACATGTTTAAAGCCAAAGCTGCTTTGTTGGTAATTAGCTCAATATAATAATTTTAAAAGTTAGGCTACTTGCTGGGAAATATGAGTGCAAATTTGACAAAGCAAGAAAAATGGACAGCAGTCCATGAGAACTAGTTTAACACTTGAATTCAGAAAACTTCAGATTTCCTCCTTGTTAAGCCTTGTGAATAGAGAAGAGGTTAAGAAAGAGAAGCAAATCAGAAGGGGGGTTTGGAAAGTTAAACTGAAGATTTCCACGGAAATAAGCTTTTTTATGACATTTTTCTTGCCACTTTTAAGCTATTGCTTTCAGTTTACTTCAAGGCAGTCACTGAAGTAGCTTAGAAAGAAATCTTTGATATGCCAGATCAACCAAAAGTTTCAAAATATCCTTTGTGTCTCCATTTATAATGCAAATAGCAGGTTGGCATTTTGGGTTCATTTCCCTATCAGCTCTGAAGTGGGTTAACATACACAGAGTGAAGAAGTGAAGGGAGTCCCAGGAGAGAGTGCATCTTTGATAGTTCAATAATAATAAAAAGTATGTATTTAGGTCTTTTCTAAATATCTTTCACCTCCTAAGAATATAAAAAATGAGAAGAGATCTAAAAAGAATAAATTGTGGTAGTTCTCTATGTTAGCTGAATGACTGAAGATATTGTTCTATGAATTACCCCCTACTTAAATATTCTTTAAGTCCAGCCTTTATGAGCTCATAAAAAAGACTTTGCTTATGTGTCTTGGAAAGCCAGTATCTTTATATGCTGTCAGAACTGAATCTCACATACTGTTTCAATAGAAGTTTGAAAACCAGCAGACAGTTTGTTATATAAAGCAAGCTAGGCAATCACTGTAAACCCACGTTTACATTTCAGTTTTATCATATATAAACATTCCCTAGCTGAAATAGTTTTAGAAAGTGGTAACCTATGTTTGAGAATGATGGAAAGAGACTGAATTCTGGTCAAGGTAGTACTTCTACCATAGTGTGTTATTCATGAGACTCTCCAATCTTTTTTTTTTTTTTTTGTATATTAAAAAAGCCAAAATTTAATGAATGTCAGAAACGCAAACGAAGGTTGGCAACGACTGTACTTCCATGCTAGGAGGAGGGGCAGTCAGGAGCTCTGGATAATGTTTAAATCCCATATTTCATTTTCCCATATGAGCTCCTGAATAAAGCAAAGCCTCCCGCATTTTGCAGCTTCAGAATTTCTTCTACGCAAGTCAAAATACATATTTTGACAAATATCTCCCAAAGAGGGAACTGTGGTCATTAGTGATTCAGGAAGATTCAGGTGAAGTGTTAGTAATGACCATTGATAAACTGATGTTTTACCATCTTCTGTTTCGTGATTGACCTTTTTCAAGTGTAAACAATTTATAGCAAAAGAGGACCATGTCGTAGGAAACAGAGAAATGCTTGACAGGAAAATCAGAGGTGTGCTTCATCAGGAGAGAGAGCTAGGATCTGCTTAGGATTCCAAACTATTTTGATATAGTCATGCCTTTGAAATGATCATTTGCGCCTCAAATTATAAGTAGCTTTTCTTCCCTTCCTTTTTTCTTCCCTTCTCTCCTCCCCCCTTTTCTTCTCCCCTCCCCACCAGTCTACTTTCATCCCCCTTCTTTCTTTTCCTTTCCTCTCTTTTCCCTTCCCTTCCCTTCCCTTCTCCATCTCTTTTCTTTAGCCTTCTGCATTGGCCCAGACTTCTTTACCTTTGCTTCTCTTGGGGACCATATTCCCAGCTCCTTCACTTTCTCCTCTTCTTCTCCCTTCTCCCTAGCCCTCCACTCAACCATCACCTTCTTGAGTTTGTTAAACACCCACTGTTCCTGGGGCCCCCTCCCTCCCTTAGCCTTGCTTAGTCAATACATAAATACATATTTCTTAATGGTTATAGTTTGGAGAAAAAGGACTCCTGGTGATTCTTTTCTTTTGTTGTCTGGCTTCAATGAAGTTTTACAACTGTGGTTAGTGACAAATCTCTAATTTTATTTTCCACAGTCCCACTCTTTCTGTTGTCTCATTCAACACAGCTGGTAGAAAAGTGATCAACTGCTGAAACCATTTAGCTTATCAAGACCTATTTGTATAAATGATGATGAGATGCCATAAAGAGCACAAAATATATATTCTGTAGTGGGTGCTTTGGGTGCCTAGCCTAGATCCTCTTCAGTGGCTGGTGCTTGCATCCCAGCTGCTTTGAGTGTAGCTGGTAAGATCACAGCTGCCTCTTCTAGGGAATTGCTTCTGGCCAAAGACCAGGACTGGGGGAGGGAATGGAGGGAAGGAACTTACAAAAGTTCAGCCCCTTTGCCCCACGGTGGCCTTAATGCTGTGGTGTGATTTGCAAGTTCCAGAGCTTCCCTTGAAGCTGAAAATACTCTCTAGCTCTTGCCCACATTCTTGCCTAGCTGTCTTCTCCTGGGCCTCCTTCCCTTTTCTGGAGAACATTCCCTCAAAAAATCACTTTAAAAAAGAGTTCCAATTTCAGGTTCTGTTTCTAGTGTACCTCAGCTTATTTACTTTAAAATGAGGAACAATCTTAGAATTATCCTACTAAATCTTCAATATACATGAAATGACCGGTTTTAAGATGGACATTGATAGAATAAAGCACTAGATTTGGCAAAATAGCATGAAAACTGCAGATATATCCAGATGTGACAAAACTTAAGAAGTGCAAAGATCTTATCTCTTGCCTCATAAAAAAGAGGAAGTATTTTTTAAGGAGTTGCAAATATTTAAAATGTTATACGCCTGACGAAATCCCAGGAATGAGACTGTAACAGCCGCCTAAGTACTTACATCTTGACTAGATTTAAAATTTCCAAAGTACATTCAGTTATGTGACCTCAAGTAAATTTCATGACAGTAGACAGGTATAATTATTAGCCCCATTTTCCACATGTGAAGACTGTGTCATTGAGAGATTAAATGACTTGGCCACTATTTCACAGGTAGTACGTACCCAGATCTTAGTAAGTGCTCCAACCCAGGCATCTGTGGAAATATGAGCTAAGATTTGCTGATTAATTTAAACCATGTTTTTCTGTTTATTGTAGGTTGTATTGTCATAATCTCTGTAGTTAAATCTTTAGAGCTGCCTTAATGATCTGTCCACTGGCCCAGAGTTAATTTTGGGCAAAGTAGTTAATACCATATTAAATGTGTGCACTAGTTATCTACTGCTGTGTAACAAATTACCCTAAAATATAGCAGCATAATACAACGAATCTTTATTTTTGGTTTTAGCTTTAAAATTTTTATTGGGGTAGCATGTATATATCACAAAATTCCCAGTTTAACCTTTTTAAAGTGTATAATTCAGTGGTATTAATTACATTTACATTGTTATACTTGTAATTACATTTACAATGTTATACTTTTCATTGCCACTATCCATTACCAAAACCTTTTCATCACCCAAAAAGAAACTCTTTACCTATTAAGCAATAACTCCCCGTAATAACTCCTCTGGCCCCTGGTAAATTCTAATCTACTTCCTATTTCTATGAATTTGTTTATTCTACATATTTCACATAAATGGAGTCATACAATATTTGTCTTTTTGCTTCTGGATTATATCACTGTACTTAATAACTTTAAGTTTCATCCATGTTGAAGCATGAACAACATATATTTATTATATCACAGTTTCTGTGGGTTAGAATCTGGTGGTGCCTTAGCAGGGTTCCTCTGTCTCAAGGACTCTGACCAAGCTACAATCAAGATGTTGGCCAGAGTTGTTGTCTCATATCAAGGCTCAACCTCACTTCTAATGCCGCTCCGGTAGTGGTTGGCAGGAATCGGCTCCTTGGGAGTTACTAAACTGAGGGCCTCATTTCCTCACTGGCTGTTGCCCAGAGGCCTCCCTCAGGCCCCTGTCACATGACCCTTTCCAGGTGGCAATTCGAATACGGCAGCTGGTGTCCCTCAGGATGAGCAAGTGAGAGAGAAAATAAGAGAGGGCAAGCAAAATGGAAACCAGAATCTTTTAAAAAATGTAAACTAGTATGTAACATCCCATCACTCCTGCTGTGTTCTTTGGGTTAAAATGAGTTGCTAAATCCATCCCATACTCAGTGGGAAGGGATTATACAAGGATGTGACTACCAGGAGGCAGGGATTATTGGGAGCCATTTTAGAGGCTGTGCCGCTCTTTGCTTTCTAATTGACATGGTCCTGCAATTTAATCAACCCCCATTCTCTCTCTAAGGAAGCACTGGATTGTTTTCACGGGTTTAGAAATACGTACTCTAGTGTAATGGTCTTCTCACTTGTTCTCCTTCCACCCACTCTTGAATTTCTCTTCTCCTTTTGCTCTTCCTTTCTTGCTTCCTCTCTCCTCCTGCTTCTAAGTCTCTATCTACTTCTCTTTCTGACTTGGGTTTCTTGCTCCTCTCTTCTCGTGCTTTTATCTTCACTATCCTTTCTGAATCCAAATCCTCTCTATCTCTTTCTGCTCCCATGGCCTTTACTGCTCTTTTATCTGCTCCCAAGGACCATGGACAACCAGCAAGTTAGAAGCTTTTAAGCTTCTAAACACAGTGACTCATTTCCACTGTAGGGTCTAGTTTTCTATCAAGTTCCTCTAAGAAGATGACACAGTGATGAAGAGCTTTTTATAGAACATTGAAAATTCCAGTTTATAGGGTTGAAAAAGGATTTTTTTCCCTATTTTTTCATGAATACTGGCAGGTCTGAGTTATATCTAGCTTCCAGACTTGTGTATTTTATATTAAATTCATGAAAAAGGTAAAATGATTTTAATTATAATGATGATAATGATGGTAATGATGCAGGCCTAAATAAACCATTATATTACTCACCTAAATTTCCCTGTTTAATCCTTGATGTCAGGGACTACAAAATCTATCTCTATTTCTAGTACCTAGCATGGTTTGAATGAATAAATAAATGCAGCACTGTAGCAGAACTATAGGAGATGGAATAGGTTAGTAATTTCAGTTACTAAAGATATGGTAGACAAATCGTTTTCCTAATTCTTATGTGAAATTCAGGATAACTGTTAATGGTATCTATTTTTCAGCAGTAGAAGATGTTCTCAAAGAAAGGAGACAATTTACAACAGCAGCATGCATATACGTAGGTGTGGGAGAAGTGCAGTAATTAGCCTGTTTGGGTCTAGGATGATTGGTAGCTATGCCATAGTCATTTTTGTGATATTAAGCAGATTCCTGGGGCAAAAAAGGGATTAGACTATGTTCAACTTGAGGATATGTGCGTTAAGCCTATTGCTACATTCCAACCAATTTTATTACATGGCCTTCTGGCTAGAAAACATCACAAGTAGAAGTTTCTCCATCAAATCTTTTGGCAAACAGTTATTTAGTGAGTCAGAATGAATGAAGTCTGTAGTGAATGCCAGCATCAAATTCTTTCCCAGTTTGTTGCTTGTCAGGCCCTATTCTCCATCTGGGATGCCCCAGGCACTCTTTCTGAGGACACTTGACCTTCCAATCATATTTCAGAAACTACTGATTTGGTGCTTGCTGTTGAGTTTAGACTCCGAGGAGGCCCACTGCTGGATTACATACCGACTAATGACCCAGCAGATGCTAAAGGCGAAAGCTTAAAGCGCACTAGTGAATTAGCCACAGCATTGTTGGAAAGGAATTATTTATTAGGTCATTAAACTTGACTCACTAAGTTTTGCCTCTTTAGATGCACTGCACTGAGGGAAAAGTAAGAAATTAATTTAAAACAAGTGTTACTTTCTCAGGTAATGGATATTCACGTGAAATTAAGAGACAGACTATTTCTCTAGGATTAAAAGAAAGCCACTAAAAGGAATGATAAGTTGTGAAAACTGGGCATGGCTGCCTAGCCAGGCATGTACCTCTAAGTTCAGAAACTATTTGTTTCAGTTAGTAAACACAGAGGAAAACCAGGCTTGCCTAATTTGATGATACCCTGGTGAAGTTTTCAGGGTCTTTGGATAAAATCTCAGAGGCTCGCTGATACAAAGATGTCAGCAATAATTATGGTTGATGCTTAGAGTTTAGTGTGAAACTTAGAGGGGGCACAAAATGAAAACCAAAGTGGAATTTTTCTGCTTCAAACCTAGGAACTATTATGATATGAAGAAAGTTCTCTTAATTTACAGATTACTATACAGCATAAAAATGTAAAACATTTGGTGGTTAATCTTTTAAAATATGCTCATGGTTACTGTATAGCAACAGATAAAATGTTTATAAGTAGTAACTTAAAGATAACTGAGGAAATTGCAGAGTGTTTGTACCTTTTGTCACTTATCAATCAAAATAATCTGGTAATATTCTCAAGGGTTTTAAAATGAATTCCAGCATTATGGAAAGTAAATGTTAAAAAAAATTTCATATCTGAAATATCAATCCTAGTAATGGAGAAACTTTTAGTATTCATTTTCCAGGTAATAAATATGTAAATCTATATTTCCTATTAGTGATCGTTACGTTATGGGATCGAAGAAAAAGTTCAGATCCTCAAAGAACAGATTCTGGTCATTGCTTTGACTGAACAGATTCTATAGCAGATGGCTTTTGTCAAATAGAAGGAAAACATCTTATGAGGTAAGTCTGTGTCTGATGGACTGAACCTAAATTTCATTAGAATTATTTCCTATCATAGGATACAAAATATTCCATGTTTAAGATGAACATAGAAATTACAATCAAAAGACTGTTTTTTCTTTCATTCAATCATTCCTAAAGGTTATGGCTTTTTCAAAGTAGGGTTTTTAAGTCAGTCTGATTTGGAATTTTCCCTTTCCTCCCTCCTTTCTTTTCTTCCTCCCTCCCTCTCTCCCTCCCTTCCTTTTGCTGGAGTCCCAGAGTTCAATTTGAATGTATTGTTGAAATTGATCTTGGACCCCTACCAGGGTAACAGATAAGAAACCCCACTGTCCAGTTATTTGGTATGCTTTGTAATCTAAGAGTCTACAATTCCTTATGGTGCTCTCAAATCTCCAGGTAAGACACACCGTGGAAGGAAAGGAGAGCTGAGATTGAAAATTCACCTCTTCTTTGTGGAGCTTGCAATTTTCTCAAAAGTGCTGACACCACAATTCCAGGATGGGCATCTGACCTGATTTGTCTGTCAATTACTTCTTTGCCAAAAAGAAAGGTCAGAAAGAGAAGAGTGTCACAGACGAAATTCCCACAGCTGTTCACAGAGATGCTCAAAAGAACCCCTCCACTACCCACTGTGGAGTGTGGAATTCCTTGGACAGGAAACGCAGTTCCACTCATAAATGTGATTTTAATTTTACTGACTTTTTTCCCCAATCTAAAGAAGAGAATGGGTTCTGAGTGAGAAATGGGAGATTAGAAATGTGAGTTCCATGGGTATTTCACCTTTTTATTTAGATCTGAACCTTGTCTGGAAAGGTAAATCTTATTCTCAACCTGGGAAAGGAAGTAAAATGTAAAGAGGAGCATTCTGACTAAAAGTCAGTGTTTATAAGCTCCAAATGTCTGCAAAGCTTACAGGATCTGTGGGTTAATATTTATCCTGTACCTTGATACCTTCAGATGAAAAGTTCTTCACAAATAGCAAGCTCTATGAGCTTAGGAATTTTCCTTCCTTACCATTTGCTAACAGGAAACTCCACATTGGATTGTTGGGAAGGTTTGCTCCATTTGCAGGACCACAACAGCATGGGTTTTATGCTGATGACTTAATTCATTAGAAAAAGCACCCTTCTTATCTATTTTCTTTCTCAGACTATTTCAGAATTTTAAGATCACCAGTGATATGGAATATTTTTCCAGTCTAAAGTATTTTGGCAGAAACTTTAGGTCTGGATAGCCAGAGTGAAAAAGATATTTGTAGGCATGTCAGATGAATTTTATATAGAGTATATACCACCTGGTGTAGATTCCATAAAACTCAGGATTTTTCCTTGACATTGGTCCCCAACTTTAGTGGTGACTTTTACTCTGAGGCGAGTCTCTAAGATGTTCAGTATGCCTTTATTTATTTTTTTAAACTGTCAAACACAGGCAAAGAAAAGCAGCTCAAAGGGGTCTTCTTTAGCTGCTGTGATTGGGGAATGAAGTGTGGATTCATCAATATATTTTGTTTAACTGAAGGATAATCTATAATGTCCAACCACGGTTTGGAGGGCAAAATAGTACATAGGACATCTTTCTTGCTTTTGGAATTTCAGCTGGATTGATTATGTTCTATTATGTGTTTTTAGAAATCCAGTATTTAATGACCACAACAAATCTACAATATAGGAAGCAGTCCATCAAACACCGAATCAATGAATTTTTAAAACACTTGTAAAAATAAGAGGGAGAATTATCCGACGACTAAGCAGAAAAAGCTAACAACATGCACTCACCCACACATCATCTCTCACACACCCCCACACATCCACATTCACATTCCCTCAAGCACACTGCTGCTTGCCCCAAACTCCACATAGAAAGCAGAACGTTTAAAACTCTCGTGGTAAAAAACTAATTTTTAAGAAAAGTTAGATTAGGAATATAAGGAACTGGTATGTAATCGGCAAGTTGAAAGTGCTGTAATTAAAGAAGTTTAAAGGCTTGGTGACCAAAATGTCAACACTGGATACCCATGGTATTGCTGATTCAATCACTACACCCCATTCCTCACACCTCCTCAGAAGCTGAATTCTTTTCTCCCTTCAGATGAAAACTGTTTCTATCTATGTTGCTTTAGCACAATGCCCAGGTAATGATCCTTTCTGGGTGCACCTGATGACTTTTTGGCAACAATATTTGAATACAGAGCTGTTGGTTTTAGAGGCTGCACTCTAGATTTCTGTCTCCGAATCTTTGGAACATTGTAATGCTAGCTGCCGGACCTCTGAGTTACCCAGGTGGTAGTTATTAACTGACGTGTCATGGATCACGATGAACAAGCCAGGTCAACAAGCTTGTTTTTCATCATGACTGGTTTTAATTTGAAAGGGAGCTTGTTACCTATTTGATAATGCTTCACCGAAGTTCACCTATTTCAGGTAGATTAATAGCTTGTTCTGGGATGAGGAGCCCAGGGGTCTTGTTGTAAGTGTGCTGTAGGTTCAAGGTTCAAACTTCAGAAAGTATGAAAGTCCTTGTTTTTCTTCTATCTACTTGCCAGTGTCTGTCTTAGTGAAATTTTATACTTGGTAACACTTGAGCAATCACAGGTTTGGGATCTTATTGGAATATCAGGAGCTGTGTTATATAATTAAGAAGAAATGTGCTCTGGTAGTACTTTCCAGATTGGGTGGCTTTTCAATTTTGAAAATCTTGGGTTTGGTGGATGCAAATGTCTTCTGTCACTATCTAGAATACCATTTTGACTCAAACTACCTGGGGTTAGGTCAGACCCCATAGGTTAAGGGCACATTCCTGCCCCAATTTCAGACACCAACAGCAAGTTCAGGGGTTCCAGGGCCACCAGTATTTCTGACCAACTGTCCAAAAATATGGGGGTTTCTACCACCCTCTCATGTTCAATAATACATTGGGACTGCCCCCAGAACTCATTGAAAGCACTATACTGAGAATTATAATTTTATTATAGCAAAAAGATGCATAGAAGAAGTCAAAAGAAGAGTTGCATAGGGCAAGTTCTGAGGGGGGTCTAAGCACAAGCCTCCAGGTCCTTTCCTTGTGGAGTCAGAAGGAGTCAACCTCCCTAGACATTGGTTATATTATCCATCATGGAAATACACCCAAGCTTTGAGTGTCCAGAATATTTATGGGATTTCATTGCATAGGCATGATTGATTGAATCAGCGCCCAAGTGGCTGAACTCAATCTTCTGTCTGCCTTCTACCCCTGGAGGTTGGATTAATGTGACTCAAAGCTCCATACCCCTAGTCACATGGTGTTTCTAAATGGCCAGGTCCTCCACCAGCAGACTCCTGGTGAGACTGGCTCCACCATGGGTCATCTCCTTTGCATAAACTGCGAGGTTTGGTCTTCTGGGTCCCACCATGAATAACAAAGACACTCCTATTAGAGGAAATTCCAAAGATTTAGAGGGTATCTCCTAGAAACTGGAGACACAGATAAGCCATATTTTGTTTTATGCAGCAGCGGGGAATTTAAAAAAACCCACCAGTTATTTTCCTGATCTTTCCCTAATAAAAAGATTCAAAACTTTCTGAAATAGATTATTAAATTTTAGACAAATCCAGATACCATAGGTAGTTATCAGACTGAAGTACATAGATGAGAAAGAGCTGTTCATGTTTGGATATATTCATGATGATGATATATTAATGTTCCTTAGACATGTCTACATGAGTACCTTAATAAATTTTTAAATTTGTCCTAAATGAAATGCTGAAAAATACTCTTCATATTATAAAGAGGAGTTTTACTACATTCATTTTCTTAAAGTCATTCATGAAAAAGATCAGTGGGCATAAAGGTGCATCAGCTGGCTCTGTCCACCTGGAGAAGAAATAATTCAAGCTGCACATTATAAAATGTGATCTTTATGAATCTCAATGTAGGTGAAGTTCCCACTTGGATTTTGCTCCTGATGCATTTAAATTCAATCCTACTTTTTGAAGGTGAAGAAACAATGGAAATATTAATAATGTCTCTGTACTGAAAACAGCTTGGCAATCTCTTAAATTGATAGTTTTCCAAAGAAACTCTCCATTTCAAATAAGGATCTGATATTTGGATCTCCTATCCAGTCTGAAATGTAGTTTACCTACATAGATTGGCTATCTAGTAGCTTGTAAACAAATTCATAAATTTGTCATGCTGATTATAGTGTTGGCAAACACAATGGCTGATCATGTTATAAATGTTTATCAACACCCGCACTCACCCACCTGCTAAGAGGTGCTACGCTTTAATGAAATTGTTTGAATATCAAGGCTTGTTGCTAAGATACAATGTTCTTGTTACTAGGGATATGATGCTTGCAGATTTCTGTTATCAAATAATGATTAGAGATGTGCTAACCTCAAGGTGCTCAGTGCAGTGAAAGGTTTACGGAGCTACAAATTAGTAAACTGTCTGCTCGAGCAGGCACTGGCAGAAGAAACATGTGCCTTATCCATACATGACTGGCATTTTTAAAGAAGACAAGAGAAGACAGGGAGCATGGCCATAAATGATGCGTCCTTGAAAGTTTGCCATGGAAAGGTTTTACCTACTCTACTGCCCAGCGTGATATGTTTTAGCCAGCTGGGGAATTTGTTGTAAACCACTGCCAGTAACTCCTTCCTTTCTTATGAAAAATCCATTCTTTTCAGTATCTTTTATTTGGTTGCTATGGAATTTATTAACATTAAAAATATGACATATTTTTGTGAGAAATAAAAGTGAATGAAATGTGCAATCCTACAGAACAGAAATATATTTTAACAAGGACACATTTTTAAGGCGGTGCCAGGTTAATAGACTTATTGGTATAAATGTCATATTTGGCATGATGAATTCTGCAAATAACGGTGCAATTTTTATATAAGCATTCAATCCCCCCCCCAGAATATCTAACCTATTATAAAATATCATGGGGCAGGTGTTGGGATGTTATTCTGTATTTTCATCTCATCTCAGATAATACAACGGAGAGGACCAAAACCATGTTGCTCATATTGGTCTAATTGTTCATCTTGTTAAATTAGGACCTGAATTGCATTTGTTTTACCTATACTGGGGACACTTTGAATATAACAGTATCACATTGAAAGAATTTACATGACTTTGTGATGGTCCATGGAATTTCCAAGGGCTCTGCTCATGACCAGTGAAATTTCAGAAGTGTGTGGGCAACCATACTTCTGGTGTCATGCATAATTTTTACTCTTGATACTTTATAAGATATTTCAATTATGAGGATAATAGATCTGATGGATATTACATTGACTCTTGAAAGGTCCTTTAATATAAATTGAAGTTGTAGATATGTTTTAATAATGAAAGTGTTAAAATGATTTTCAGATGTCAGCTTTGGCCTTCCCTTAGATCATGAACATCAGCAGAACAATGAGTCTGTTTTTGCTCACCCTTGTATAGCCGTCCTTCAGAAGAACTGCGAGAAATGGAGGAATGAACTAATGATATCTAAATCCAGGAAGACATGGCTAATATTCATAGCACATACACACGAACTTTCAGTTAATAAATTATTATTTTTTTGCCATTTGTGTAGAGTACAAAGTGATCCGAAGGAAAATATCTAACAATATTTTACACTTGTGAAATACATTTTATATATATCCCTATTTTAAAGTTAAGGAAATCAGAGTTCAAAGGAATAAGAAAAGAAATTTTCAATGTCAAAAACTAACAAGGGACAGAGATGATGCTGAATCTCAAGTCTTTTGTAAGCTAGTCCTCTTTCCAGGAATTCTAACTGCCTCTCTGGTATTGTTAGAGCTGATTAGGAAAGACTGGGCTGACAGTTATGTAGATGTGATGAGAACACATTTAATTCAGCAAACATGATATACTTACTCTGTGGTAAACATACAGGTAGGCATGAGAAGAATGAAAAAAAAGTCCTTCGAGAGAAGAGGTTTTCAGTTTATTTGTGGAGGCAGATGTTCAGTTTAAAGAACTTGAGGCCCAAATGTGAAGTTCCAAGGAAAAAAACATTTAACTTGAGTAATGGGAAAAAACTCTCATTGTGAATGAGGTTAGGGGAGGCCATTGAAAAAATAGGTGTTTGGTTGGGAAATAAGGCTCTGTTACTAGCAAGATACGGGTTTGAACTCTTGTGCTGCCGCACATGGATACATGAATTTGGGATGTATATATATTTTTAAACCAATATAAGCCTTCTTCATGTTTTAATTTTCTTGGATGTAGTAAATTAGTTCAGGCATGTAATACACTTAGCACATGCTAAAAGCAGTCAATAAATATTAGTTATATCTCAGATCCACTCATTGACTATGTCTTACAAAACTGAAATTTGTTTTATTCATTCTAGACCAAACATTGTTTCTGTAGATTAAATTTTGCCTTTTTAATGAAATAATTAACTCTCTTTATACTGTCCAAAATTATTGTTGAATACAAAAGAAAATCTTCCCATGTCCATATCTTAAGACTTCTGTGCTTCAGATAGTAGGTTTATAAGCTGGTCCATGTTAAACTATCATTGTACAGACAGAGATTTAAGTGTTGCTTGGGAAGGAGTGTGCTGTCTCGGTGGAGTGACCAGCATTGGGTAGAGATATCTGGAAGAGATATGTTCTCTTCCCACTCACAGGGTTCTTATGAGTCTTAAGTGAGAAGCTAAAACTGAATGTTAAAAGGGGCATCTAAAGGCAAGGTAATTCAAATTATGGCATTACATGGAATGAAGGAACAAATTAAAAAAACCCCAGAGTCTCCTAAAAATCTCATGCTTCCTAGTTATGAGATTTGTGCTGACTTTCCTTGAAAATTAGCTGTTGTCGTTTTCAGCAGCACATCCCTGTATTTTCTCCCACTTTTTGTTTTTAGTTCAATGGTGCTTTCTCTTTCTGGGCATTCTGAATGTCTGTACTTGCAGAGTATTTTATCTTTAGTCTAAATAAGAATACTAAATATTTGGCCTACTGGCTCAGAAACCAGCTTGTCTAAGTCAAAATTGTCTCTACTGTCTAATTTTCAAGGTATATTTTAAAATGCTTCTTATTCACCAATGAGAAAATTATGGACTCTTAAAAAAAACCAACAAACCAAACCAAGAGCTTTGTGCCACTTACTGAATGTATTCTATGCACCAGAACACCCATTGTTCATATTTAGAGATGCCCCTAAATATAGATGTACTGAACTACCTACATATAACTCAGATCATGTCAAAGCACAAACCTCTCTCAGTGTGAGGTAGTGTGGGCATTCTGTTATCTACAGCAGCTGTTGCCTCTTTTTGAGGGGGAAAAACCTACTCCTGTTTAAATTTATGTTGCATTGAGAAAGTTGTATTGCTCAGGATTATATGTGGCTCAGCTGTGTCACGTGGCATGACCTGATATAACCTGACTTAATGCAATCCACATGTTGTTCTGAATGTCGCATTAAAACATTCCATTTCTCCACGGAACTGCGTGAGCAGGTGATTTCTCTAAATGGCAGACACTCCCATGCTTGTATTTAAAACCTCCACCAGTTCTGCTAAAAATATCTTCAAAGTCCACCCAAAACATTTCCCTTGGTTATTTTTGCAAATTGTCTGGTGACTTACAAAGAGCAGGGAGGGATGCACAAGGGGAAGTTTTGAATTATTTACATAATTTGATAGGCTAATGCCGCCTTTCAAAAATTCATTTGGTGGAAGTCACAAAATGAACTTTACTTTGCTTAATCAGAGTTCTAGTGTTTTAGTTTGCTAAAAGCTGCTGGGAACAATATACCAAAAATGGGAATTTTATAATGGGAATTTATTAGGTTAAAAGCTTACAGTTTTGAGGTTGTGAAAACGTCCAAATCAAGGCATCATCAGAGATGCCATCTCCCCGAAGGTCAGCTGCTGCCTTGATGCTGGCCTCCTGCTGTGGTAGGACTCAATGCTGGCTCTGCCTCCAGGTTTACTTTCTCCCCAGCTCCGCTGTGGGCGATCAGGCCTGTGGTTCTTCTCTCCCCTCTCCTCCAGGCCTCTGTCTCAGCCTCTCAGGAGGCTCCTTTCCGTGCCATTCTGTTCTACTGAGTCCAGCCTCCGGCCTCTGGGACCTCTCACTCTCACCCTCTCAGGGTTTCTCTGACTCTGCTGCCTTTTTCCTGTGTATCTGCTGCTGCTTTCAGTTCTCTGCATTTAAGGACTCCAGCAAGAGGACCGAGATCCACCCTGGGTCTTGCTGAAGTCATCCAATCCAATCAAAGCCCCGTGCACATGTGGGCTGCCCCCCCCCCTCCCCCCGCCCCAGTCCAATTCAAGCAAAGGGTCCTGCAAGAACAAAAATGGATTAACTCCAAGAAGAACATGATCTTTCCTGGGATCCACCAAAAACTTCACACTGTTACACCTAGAGAGTGGACCTGATCATATGATAATTGACTTGCTTCTGTCTTGTACATGGTTATATTTTCCATCAAGCTGAACTTAAAAACAAAACCCTGATATGAAAATTATGGCACTCCAGCAAACAATCCTTATAGAAATGCATATTGTTCACCTGCCTGTCCCTCCTCCCTCCCTCCCTTCCTTCCTTCCCTAAATTTATTATGCACCATGTGAGAAAAATGAGCCCCATTGGGCCTTAGCTCACTCTGAGGCATTTTGTCACCAGTGATAAGACTTTGCATTGGGCCATTCCATTCCTTTCACCTGGCTTCCTCAATGACCAAGGGAACATATTGGTTGCACACTTTAGAATTCTCCGGTGTTATTAAGCAAATTGATGTAATGGGAATATAACATGTAGTTCTGGTTTCTCCAAAATCGTGTTCCAGCCAAGGCAGTTAACCAGGTGGAGGCTCTGGAGAGGAGGTCCTTAGAGCACAGGAGCGAGCACAGTTCCCAGAGTCAGCACAGTGTTTCTAGCCTGCCTCCAGCGTGGACCAGCTGGTGACAAGGCATGCTGCTTAACCTCTCTAAGCCTTTTCCTCATCTATAAAATGAAAATGATAATACCATGTACATCATAAGGTGGCTGCAAAGAGAATGTTAGGTAAATTATGTGACATGCTCTGTAGAATACCTGGTCCATAGGAGGCATTCAAAGCAGGTGAGCTGCTATTAGCTTTAAGTTCAAGTACAGAAAGATAAAACCAACACTGAATAAAGTACATTGATGTGTTTACAAAGATACTCCTGGCTCTCCTTGCTACTTTTTCTAGAAATGTTTAGGAACCCAGGGTGCTAATCAAGTCAATTATTTCAGAAGCTTATTTTCAGAGGTATCTTCATATCGACTTTAGAAATTTTGCTTTCTTTCTCCTTTAACTAATTAAAAGGCTTATTCTTCTAAAGTATTAAAAAAATGAAAGACCAGAAATCTAATTGCCACAGGAAAGGCAAGAAATATACCTTTCTCTTATCCAAGACAATTTTTAGGATGGATACATTTTTATCTAGTGTTATGAAGATCTCAAACCCTGACTCACTGTAGACAAAATGTCAGGTTCATTTGAGTCTATCAAGAAAGGTAATGATTTCTCTGTAGAGTATGTATCAGGAATTGAATAATTTATCAGTTGTAAAGTGCATTTGTACCAAGAGAGGTCCATATTGGGTACAGCATAGGAGATAATACAGCAAAAACAAATCTATTTGGATGGTTTCGTTGTTATTGGACATAAAGTAAATATTGAATGGGAAAATGGCTCTACTGTATTAGAAAATTTACATATTACCAGTGACAAAATTATAAAATGTCCCATAAAGAATAAGATGTAGGAAACAGATGTGGCTCAAGCAACTGAGCCACCTCCTCCCATATGGGAGGTCCTGGATTTGGTTCCCAGTGCCTCCTGAAAACACAAAAACAAACAACAAGTGAAACAAAAGAAAAAATCAACTCAGGGGAGTTGATGTGGGTCAATGGTTGAGTCCTGGCTTCCCACACAGGAGGTCCCAGGTTCAATCCCCAGCCCCTCACACCTCAGGAAAATAAAAACAAGAATAAGATATAACTAACTTAACAACTATAATTATTTCTTTCGAATAAAATATAACTGTGCAGGCATTATAGAGTGACTTTCAGTCATTCCTGAGGATATGACTTTATCCATTTTACCAGCGATTATTTTCCTCTTCTGTGGAGATGAAGTTCACATCTTGCCTGTTCTTAGTGGTTAGTTTTCCTTTTATTTCCTCTAATGCGGTAGGGAGGGGGGCACTTACAAAGTAAATATAAGGGTTTCTGCTTGGTTCTCCATAGTTAAACTCTTTGATTAAGAAAATATTAAGTTGGTCATTTTTTTACACTTATATAACATGTTCTAGAAACCAAATAGCTTTATGTACTTCATCTACTTATAGCAAAATTGAAACTGAGTATCTGGCCTGGCTGCTGATCTGTAGTAGATTCTCAGTAACGTCATACTGAATGAATGACTGGGTGAGCAAATGAAATAATGAATTAAGGAAAGCAAGTGTGAAAGAAAAATATTGGTTAGTAATGAATATTGTACACCATTGTAAGTGTTATAACTCTCACGGCTATTGTTTGTGCTGCTTTTTTTGAGGTTCACCAGTGACAAATGACCTTACATTAGATATAAACATATATTAATAATAAACCAAATGTCTCCATTTAAAAAATTTGAATCCATCTCCCACCCCCTGTACATGTGAACTATCTAAGTAAAAGCTAAGTAAAGCTACAATATAAGGACAGATACGGTTGTTAGAGAGAGTGAATTGACTTTGACCCAAGTCTTATGTGTGAATATATTATTTTACTTCTAGACCATTATGCACAGGTGGCAGCCTGAGTTTCAGAACAGGGAACATTGTGATTTTCACTAACAAATCACATTTACTGAAACACATGTACTGAAACACATGGTGGGTATGTGGGGCTTTGCTTTGGGAAATTGGCTATTTGAAAAGCGCTTCCTGTTAAATGTCTATATTTGACATACTCGATCTGCTGAGCCTTATCAATGAGGTGGAAGATACTGGAGGGAGAATTGTCACTGGTGGAGAAAAACTTGGGTAAGCCTGGCTGCATTAGGGCATGACCACAGTTACATTTCTCTTTTTAAAAACACCATTTAAAATAAATAAGGATATGCATTCTGGTTAGGTACCATCTAGTCTGAACCCTTCCTTTTACAAATAATGAAACCAAGATCTACTGAAATTACATTATTTGCCTCAACTGAAGCAACAAATTTGTGGCATAGAATGTTAACTGAGGTCTCCCGATTCCCAGTTCAGTGTGATTTTTTCATTGTATGTCCTTACTTCTTAACTGATTATAAAATAGTCAAATGATAGACTCCGTGAAGATGGAGACATAATGAGCATGGGATAGGCTCCACATTTTCAATAGTAGTGGAGCATTTATACTATACTTATGACACATCAACATGAGGGAGATAAAGGACTGGAGAATTCAAGGAAAAACAAAATACAGGAATTTATAATCTGGTTGGGATTGAAATAATAGTCTCATCAGAAGTTTTCCAAAACGAACTTACTCTCATAGAAGCCAAAGTGTGCAATTTACATTGAGAGAGGAAAGGGCTGGTGGGGAAGTAAGACTTCATGTAGAAAATGGTCCCTTAAGGAAGAATACTGTTTATGTAGTTAGAGAGAAAGAAGGCTATCCAAACAGGGGAAGGCTGGGGATCTGAAGTGAAAGTGTATAGTATAAGTGGGCTTGCTGCAACGAGTCCCACCCACTGCTGGCTGGACAGTGGTCAAGGCCTTGGAAAAGGAAAAATAAGTGTTTACATATAGGGACAGATAAGATTAAACCATGTGTTATGTTAGGGTGAATGTAGACTTCAGAGATAGACCTGAGTTTGAAGCTTGGCTAAGTTAGTGACTGTACAAGTTACTAAACTCTGTGAACCTTGATTTCCTCATATGTATAATGGATAAAATACCACTGTGTATTTCAGTCAAGTGTGATAATATATATAACACTCAAAGAGCCTCCTACATTATAGGTATGCAGTGAACATTTCCCTTTGCCTTCTTTCTCCCACTGGTCCTCTATCTAACATATGACACATATTTCTAAGAAAACGGATTAATTAATTTTACAAATATTTATCATTTCTATGTGACGTGGTGAGTGTTTGCAATTTTGATGGTAAATAACATTCTGCAATTTAATGTTGAAGCTGCCTATTCTGTGTGGACAGTCACTGCAAGCACACATTGGTCACATATTAACTGGATGACAGTGTAAGAAATCCAGCTACAGGGGGTGACACCTGTAGCTTGACATATAGGAAATAGTTTTCTTATGGGCCTTGGAAATATCAGGTTCCAGGGACTTTCAGTCATCCTCAAGTATGGCTGTGGACCCAGATCTTTATAAATCAGGGATTATTATTGATTATCCTCCTTTCCATTTGGACAGTGGAAATATTTAGACCAAATATCATGACACAGGTCTTAGTGCAATCCTCCCTTAAATTGGCTTCTTAGGTCAAAAGCCCTAAAATTTTAACAAAGATGTAAATGCAAACTTACTTTCAAAATCAGAGCACTGTGAAAAAGACAACTCACAGAATAATAGAAAATGTTTGCAAATCATAAGTGATAAGGGACTTGTATCTAGAATATATAAACTATATAAAGAAATCTTACAACTCAATAATAAAAAGACAAATAACCTAATCAAAAAATGGACAAGGCATTTCCCTGAAGAAGATTAAGGATAGTTAAGGAGCCCATGAAACAATATTTGACATTATTTGCCAGCAGAGAATTGCAAATCAAAACCACAATGAGATACCACTTCATACTCACAAGGATGGCTAGAATAAAAAAGCAAAATAACAAGTACTGGCAAGGATGTGCAGAAATAGGAACCCTCATACAGTGCTAGAAGGTATGTAAAATGGTCCAGCCATTTTGGAAAACAGTTGGAAGTTCTTCAAATGATTACAAATATAGTCACCATCTGACGCAGCAACTTCACTGTTATGTGTTTTACCCAAGAGAAATGAAAATATATGTTCACAAAGAAACTTTCACATGAATGTTTATAGCAGCATTATTCATAATAGTCAAAAGGTGGAAACAACCCAAATGTCCATCAACAGATGAATGGGTAAATTAAATGTGGTATATCCATACAACAGGATATTATTTGGCCATATGAGTGAATGACGTACTGATGTAACATGGATGAACTTTGAAAACATGCTACATGAAAAAGGCAGTAAGAGAAGACTATGTACTCTATGATTTAATTCATATGAAAGTCCAATAAAGAGAAATCTCTAGAGACATAAAGATTAGTGGTTGATTAGGGTTGGTGAGTGGGCGGTTGGGGAGAGGTAGAGGGCGATAGCTGAAGTATGTGAGGTTTCTTCTTGAGGTGGTGAAAATGTGATATAATAAGAGCCATTGAATTTTACACTTTAAATTAGTGAGTTGTTTAGTATGTGAATTAAACCTCAGTAAAGATTTTTAGAAAAGATGAGAATTAAGAATGGGAAAAAAAGTATAACTCAAAAGAAATGATAAGAATAATTTCTCTTTAGGAACCCAAGAAATGGCATTTCTTCAATTTCTGTAATTTCAATGACATAGTACTTTTTCTGTAACATGTGACTCACTCAACCTGAGGCATACCTGTATGGATGTTCTTTGGCTCTGATCTGTGTCATCTTCTGTAGTTTCCAGAAGTTACAATGCGATTCTGTGTTTTATAACCTGGTGCAATGGGCGTTGTTGTGGTAAGAATCTTGCCCTTGAAGGAAAGTAACGAGACCACATTTGTTCCTTTTTCGCTTTTCGTTTGGAAGATGCAAATGCAGGTGATGTCTTGTAATCTTGAGGGCTTTTCTTTCTGGTTCTGTGTGTTTGACACTTAGATCTTGTCTTCTCAGAGCTGTATTTTAATTGGAGAAGGGTTCAACTGATAAGAAAAATGTATTTTAAAAAAGCTCCAAATATGTAGCTTAATACTAGACCTTTTTTTTTTCTTTTCATTTTAAGATTGTACATAGCAGTAACTCCTGAGCTTGGAGCAGAGAAAGAGTCTTTTCATTTTTAAAACATTTTATACATCCTTTCTTACTAGTATTTCTAATATATACTTTTATTTTTCCCCCCTTCACTCTCCCCCTGCCCTGCTGTTTTTGCTGTCTGTGTCAATTTGCTGTGTGATCTTCTGTGTCTATTTCTCTTTTTTGTCTTCTCTTTTTCTCCTCTAGGATTAGACAAACAAACACAGTTTCATCCATTGGGATTTCTTCAAGGGTTGTGTGGTTGAAATCAAGTCTAGTCTTAGACTTGATAATTCTTCCTTCCCTCCCTCCCTCCTTCCCTTTTTTCCTTTCCCCCTCCACCTATCCATTTGTCTGTTCACCTATCTATCCATCTATCCATCCTTCTGTCTCATTCCATTCAAAAAATATTTATTGAGTAGCTACTCTATGATAGGGAGTGAAACTTCTCTCCAAAATTTCCTCTTTTTGTTTTATATTTTGGTAGATCAGCAGAGATTTTTAACATCAGTGCTGCAATTAGTGATAATTAAAAGTCCTATGGTTCAGATTACAGCAGGACCACTCTGGTGACCAGAGTGTCACAATATATGATAGAGCACTCTTCGCCGCAGAATAATGATGCATTTGGTATAGTTTGTTGGGTAAACTAAACTGAATCAGAGAGCCAGCAAGCATTTTAACAGGTTGGAATCACCCTAGACATCACCCCAATCTGAGCAGCTCCACTAGTAAATTTATGGAGCTACATGTAGTTAAATACTATGTCAAGAGTTTAAAACTTGGGAAATTTTAGAAATGTAGTTTTCCTTTTATTCTGAATATTTGTGAATAGTTTGGCACAAATACAAAAAAATTTCTCTGCTGTATTTATTTGTGATACCTCCCTGGTGGCAAACAATACTCTTTCTGCTTCTTAATCTAAATTGAACTGCAGTGTAACAATAAAACAATTCACAACATACAAAGTAAATTTTCTCTGTATAAATAATTAAATCCTTAAGATTTATTGGCCTTTCTCTATTTCCCCCTTTCTCTGAGTGGTGTAATCCAGATAAAATGCTGCATTTATTCTCATCTAATAAAATATTCATCAAAGAAACCACTACCTTCAAATTTGGATTAAGAAATTATGAAGAAAACATGCTTATGAATGTTGACCCTTGTCTAAATACTACTTAAAGCCTATCAGATGAAACCAAGCATCTACAGAGAATCTTCTATTTTATTTAGTTTTTGCTCCTTGGTTCTTGTTAAAACTGTCGTTGACTGAACTACTATACAATGATTTTGAAACAAACAAAAGCAAGTGATTAGGTTGTGCTTTCATCATACCTAGGCTATGAAAACTGATTCAGGACTTGGTTAGAAAACCATCTGGGATGATCTGGGTGGTTTTGGAAGCAATGAAGGCAATCCAGAGAGAGGCTTCTCTCTGCTTCAGATGAACAATTTTGATGTTGTATAGGTGAGGTTTAGAATTGAGATTTTAATCTTCAATGGTCGTTTGGTTTTCTTTGGTATGTGGATATAAAATGTATCTGTATCAATTGTCTGAACAAACTTGCCACCCTGTCCCTTGATTATTCGTGTGTTGTAGGACAGTAGTTATTTTTCTTAAGATTTATTCTTCCCACCCTCGTTGTTTTACACTTCCTTTTTTTTTTTTTTTAGGAAGTCCGGGGAACTGAACCTGGGACCTCCCATGTAGGCGGGAGTCATCAGATTGCTTGAGCCACATCTGCTTCCCTGGAGGACAGTAGTTTCATCTTGCCTTTGGCTCCTGTCTAGGCTGGAGAATTCCAGCAAGACTAAGGGGTTGATTCTGTGCCCAGCTAGGAATCTGAGTTTTATGATGAGATGGATTTTACTGTGAAAATTCTACAAATCCCAAAGTCTGTAATGATGGACAATGAATGTTTTCAGAAGAGGTATATCATTGATGCTCTCTTTTTACCTTCAGAAAAGTTTTAAAAGATATTATCACATAAGCAATTGCTGGATTGTTCTCTGCGGTATGTCAGTTCTGGATGAAAAAGCAAATCTTTGTGCTTTGGCTCATTTTATAATAAATTCCTCAGTGCAACAGTAAAACCACCTTAGTCTCCAAAGTAAAGCCTATCAGATGTATCACTGGACATTAGTTGGTCCAGAATTTCCAAATGCTGGTCCAAGGACCACCTCTGTTTGGTGATAAAATTTCACTGGGGTGGTGGTAAACATGTGTTTTAGAGAAGTTTGATAAATTATTTTTCTTGAGGCACTCGATATATTATTTTAAGATCCTGTCCTGATTTTTCATATAAAAATGTGCTTTCATTTATAAAATGGTGGTGAGAATAGAAGGTAGTAAAATAAAGTTTCTAACTAGGTCCATCCCTTAATTTTTATTTGAAATAGACTAATTTATGAAATTTAAAAGTCAGAACCAGTGATTTGAACAACTGTAGAATAAGAAGGGACCTTTCCATTATATATATGTGTTTTTATTAGAAATTTGTAGGTTTACAGAAAAATCATGTAGAAAATATAGCATTCTCATATTACTCCCCATCCCCTATTTTTTTTAAAAGATTTATTTATTTATTTATTTCTCTCCCCTCCCCCCCCCCCCACCCTGGTTGTCTGCTCTCTGTGTCCGTTTGCTACATCTTCTTTGTCCGCTTCTGTTGTTGTTAGCGGCATGGGAATCTGTGTTTCTCTTTGTTGAGTCATCCTGTTGTGTCAGTTCTCCGTGTGTGCGGCACCCTCCTGGGCAGGCTGCACTTTTTTTTGTGCTGGGCGGCTCTCCTTACGGGGCGCACTCCCCGCGGGCGGGGCTCCCCTATGCAGGAGCCACCCCTATGCAGCATGGCCCTCCCTGCGCACATCAGCACTGGTGTGGGCCAGCTCCACACCCCACCCCCTATCATTAACACTTTGCATTAGTGTGTTACCTTTGTTAAAACTGATGAAAGAATGCTAAAATTGTACTGTTAATTATAGTTCATAATTTATAGTAGGGTGTATTATGTTTTCCCCATATATCACCTATAAACACCTTGCATTAGTGTGGTATATTTGTTATAACCTATGACAGAGTATTTTTATAATTGTACTATTAACTATAGTTCATCAATTACAATAGTTCACTGTGTTGTATAGTAGTATGTTTTTTCTTTTAGTTTTTCTTCTGGTAACATATATATGACCTAAAAATTTCCCCTTTTAATCACATTCACATATATATTTCAGTGCTGCTAATTACAACCACAGTGTTGTACCACCATCACCACCATCCATTTCTAAAACTTTACAGTCAACCCAAATAGAAATTCTGTACAATTTAAGCATTAACTCCCTATTCCCTACCCCAAACCCAGTCCCTGGTAATCTGTATTCCAGATTCTGACTTTATGAGTTTGCATATTCTAATTATTTCATATCAGTGAGATCATACAATATTTGTCCTTTCATGTCTGGCTTATTTCACTCAAAACTGTCTTCAAGAGTCATCCATGTTGTCATATATATCAGAACTTCATTCTTTTTTGTAGCTGAATAGTATTGCATTGTAAGAATACACCACATTTTATTTATCCTTTCATCAGTTGACGGATGCTTGGGTTGCTTCCATCTTTTGGCAATTGTGAATCATGTCACTATGAACATCAGTGTGCAAACATCTGCTCGAGCCCTTGCTATCGGTCTTTTGGGTATGTACTTAGAAGTATGATCGCTGGGTCACTTGGTATTTCTATACTGAGGAACTGCCAAAATATCTTCCAAAGCAGAATGCCATTTTACATTTTCACAAACAATGAATGAATATTCCTATTTTTCTACATCTTCTCCAACACTTGTGATTTTCCATTTTTATAATAGCAGCCATTCTAGGGAGTTTGAAATGGTATCTCATTGTGATTTTGATTTGTATTTGCCTTATAATAGCTACTTATGTTGAGCATCTTTTCCTGTACTTTTTGCAATTTGATTATATTTTTTGGAGAAAAGTCTATTTGAGTCTTTTGCGGATTTATAAAGTGAGTTGTTTGTCTTTTCATTGTTGAGTTGTAGGATTTTAAAAATATATTCTGTATATTAAAACCTTATCAGATATACAGTCTCCAAATATTTTCTCCTACTGAGTAGGGTTTTAACTTTCTTGACAAGACCTTTGATGCACAAAAATTTTTAATTTTGATAAGGTCCCATTTATCTATGTTTTCTTTTCTTGTACTTTGGGTGTTATGTCTAAGAAACTGTTGCCTAACACAAGATCCTGAAGATGCTTCCTGATGTTTTCTTCTAGGAGGTTTTATAGTCTTGGTTCTTAAATTTAGGGTTTAGATCCATTTTAAGTTAATTTTTGTATATGGTGTGAGATAGGGGTACCCCTTCATTCTTTTGCATATAGATATCCAGTGCTCCCAGAACCATTTGTTGAAAAGACCATTCTTTCCCATTTGAGTGGACTTGGAATCCTTGTCAAAATCCATTGAGGGAAGCAGATATGGCTTAATTTATAAGGGCTCTGCCTACCATATTGGAGGACCCAGGTTCAAACCCTGGGACCTCCTGGCGAATAGGAAGAAGAGAAAGCATGGCTACGTGGTGAGCCAGTGCCCACGCAGTGAGCCGAGTAGTTGCATGGGTGCCTATGTGGTGAGCCAGTGCCTGCGTGGTGATCCAGTGCCCTTGCAAGTGAGTCACGTGGCAAGATGATGACGCAGCAAAAGAGAGATGAAGGGGAGAGTCAAAGCGAAGTACAGCAGAGACCAGGAACTGAGGTGGCGCAATTGACAGGGAACCTCTCTCCACATCAGAGGTCCTGAGGATTGAATCCCTCTGAATCCTAGGGGAGAAAGATGAGAAGAGAAGACAAAAGAAAAAGAGAAATAGAAAGAGAAGATCACACAGCAAATGGACACAGACAGCAAAAACAGCCAGGCAAGGGCCAGAGGAGGGGAAAAATAAAGAAAGAAATAAAAAAAAAGTCAATTGACAGGAAGTGGTTGTGGTTCAAGCAGTTGGGCACCTTCCTACCACATAAGAGGTCCCAGGTTCGGTTCCTAGTGCCTCCTAAAAAGAAGACAAGCATACAACAAATAGACACAGAGAGCAGACAGTGAGTGCAAACTGGGGGGGGGGGGTGGGGGATAAATACATAAATAAATAAATGAAATAAAAATATCAATTGACTGTAGATATGAGAGTCTATTTCTGAACTCTGATTCCATTGTTCTATATCTCGATCCTCATGCCAGTACCATGCTGTTTTGACCATTGAAGTTTTATAATAAGTTTTAAAGTCAGGAAATGCGAACCTTCCATCTTGATTTTTCTTTTTCAAGATGTCTTTGGCTATTCGGGGTCCTTTACCCTTCCAAATAAATCCGAAGATTGAGTATTCCATTTCTTCGAAGAAGGCTGTTGGAATTTTGATTGGGATTGTGTTGCATCTGAAAAAAATTTGTTTTAACATCTTTACAATATTAGTCTTCCAATCCATGATCATGGAATGTACTTCCATTTATTTAGATCTTCTTTGATTTCTTTCAGCAAAGTTTTGTTGTATTCCACATATGATTCCTTTACATCCTTGGTTAAATTTATTCCTAGATATTTGATTCCTTTAGTTGCAATTGTAAATGGAATTTTTTTCTTGACTTCCTCCTTGGATTGTTTATTGCTAATGTACAGAAACGCTACTGAATTTTCCTTGTTGATCTGGTACCCTGCCACTTTTCTGAATTTGTTTATTAGTTTGAGTAACTTTGTTGTGGTTTTTCTGGGACTTTCTATATATAGAGTCATGTCACCTGCAAATAGTGAGAGTTTACTTCTTCCTTTCCAATTTGGATGATTTTTATTTCTATTTCCTGCTTACTTGCTCTGACTAGAACTTCCAGTACAATGCTGAATGTCACTGGTGACAGTGAGTATCCTTGTTTTGTTCCAGATCTTAAAGAGAAAGTTTTGTTTTTCACTTTTGAGCATGATGTTAGCTCTGAAATTTTTGAATATGCCCTTTATCATGTTGAGGTTGTTTTTTTCGATTCCCTTTTTTCTAAATGTTGTTATCAAGAAAGGATGCTGGATTTTGTCAAATTTCTTTCCTGTGTCAATTGAGACAATCATGTGTTTCTTCCGCTTGTTTTTTTAATGTGATATATTACATTAATTGATTTTCTTATGTTGAAACATGCTTGCATATCTGGGATAAGTCCCACTTGATCTTTGTGTGTAATTATTTGAATGTGCTGTTAGATTCAGTTTGCTAGTGTTTTGTGGAGGATTTTTACATCTATATTTGTAAGAGATATTTTTATACAATTTTCTTTTCTCATATTTATCTGGTTTTGGTATTAAGGGTGTTTTTGGCTTCATAGAATGAATTAGGTATTATTTCCTCCTCTTCCTTTTTTGGGAAGAGTTTAAGCAGAATTGGTATTAATTCTTCTTGGAATGTATGGTAGAACTCACCTGTGACTTTATCCCCTTCTTGGATTTCCTTGTTGGGAGGCGTTTGATTACTGATTCAAACTCTGTACTTGTAATTGGTCTGTTGAGATCTTCTATTTCTTCTAGGGTCAGTGTACGTTGTTTTCATGTTTCTAGGACGTTTTCAATTTCATCTAGGTTCATTTGCTGGCATACAGTGTGCAGTGTATCCCCTTATGATCCTTTTTATTTCTGTGGGGTCAGTAATAATGTCCTCCCTCTCATTTTCGATTTTATTTCTTTTTATTGCTTCCTCTCTCTCTTTTGCTTTGTCAGTAAGGTTAAAGATTTGTCAATTTTATTGACCTTTACCAAGAATCAACTTTTGATTTTGTTAATGCTTTCTATTGTTTTTTTTTTTTAATTCTCTATTTCATTTATTTACCCTCTAATCTTTGTTATTTTTTTCCTTCTCTTCACTTTCATTGTAGTTTGCTGTTCTTTTTCTAGTTCTTCCTGGTGTGCAGTTAGGCCTTTGATTTGAGCCTTTTCTTCTCTTTTAATGTAACTATTTAAGGTTATTATTTTCTCTTTGATCACTGTCTTCGCTGAGTTCCATAGGTTTTGATATGTTGTCTTCTCATTTTCATTCACCTCAAGATATTTACTGCTTTCCCTTGCCATTTCTTTATTCTAATTAGAAAGTTTACATTTACAGAAAAGTCACACAAAATACCACTTTCTCATATACCCCCCTATTGTTGACATTTGCACCAGTGTGTACTTGTATTGCAATTGATGAAAGAATATGAAAATATTATTACTAACTATAGTCCATAGCTTACATTAGTTTTTCCCTTATGTTCCACCCTATTATAACACCATGTAATCATATTGTACAGTTGTTATATTTCATGAACATTCTTATTTTTTACTGTTAACCATAGTCCATCATGCATCACAGAGTTCACTGTGTTGTACAGTCTCATATTTTGTACAATCCATTCTAAGTGTACTCTCAATAGCCTTCGGTCTAATCACAGAGTTGTGCTGTCATTACCACAGTCAGGTTTACAATGTTTTCACTATTCCAAAAAGTGTACACCCTCTATATTCCCCACTTATTGACCCTTAGCATTGATCCTTATAATTCTTTTTGACCCCTTGATTAAGAGTATTATTTAACTTCCACATATTTGTAGATTTTCCAGTTCTCTACCTGTTACTGATTTCCAGGATCATTCCATTGTGGTCAGAGAGGATGCTTTGTGTAGTTTCAATCTTTTTAAATTTATTGAGGCTTATTTTGTGATCCAACATGTGGTCTATCCTAGAAAACCATCTATGTGCACTTGAGAAGCCTGTGTATCCTGCTGTTATGTGTTGCAATGTTCTGTATTTGTTGGTTAGGTTTTGTTCATCTACCAGAGTATTCTGGTTCTCTGATTCCTAATTGATGTTCTATCTAGATGTTCTATGTATTGATGAAAGTGGCATACTGAAATCTCCAACTATGATTGTAGGGTTGTCTATTTCTCCCTTAAGTTTTGCCAGTGTTTGCCTTGTATATTTTGGGACACTGTGGTTAGTACGTAAGTATTTGTGAATGTTGTTTCTTCTAGGTGGATTGACTGTTTTAATAATATATAGTGTTTTTCTTTGTCTCTTGTATCAGCTTTTGGCTTAAAGTCTATTTTGTCCTATATTTGTAGAGCTACTCCAGCTCTTTCATTGGTTACTATTTGCATGGATTATCTATTTCCATCCTTTCACTTTCAACCTTTTGTGTCTTTGGTCTAAATTGAGACTCAACTTACAAACAACATATTGCTGGATTGTGCTTTTTAATTCTTTCTGCCAATCGGTTTAATCCATTAACATTCAATATTATTACTATAAAAGTAGTACTTCAACCATTTTGTCCTTTGGTTTTTATGTCAAATATTTTAAATTTCTCTTTTCATTTATTGAAACCTCTTTTTCTGTATAGTTGATCTTTTGTGATGCATCTCACTGATTCCTTTCTTATTTCCATTTTTGTATATTTTAAAAATCCTTTCTTTATGGTTACCTTGGGATTTTATTACACAACTTACATCTATACCCTACTCATTTGAAACGATCCCAACTTAACTTTAATAATGTACATGTTCTCCAGTCCCACATTCATCCGTTTCCCTATTTATGTTGTTTTTGTCTCACATTACCTGCTTATAATTAGCATGTCCATTATCAGGAAACATGACTATTTCTTATTCAATTGCATTCTAATTCTTATAGGAATTAAAGAGTATGGTTATATATTGATGACAGTATTATTGGGTTATACATTTTTCCACTTTGTTATCTTTACAGACGATCTTCACTTCTTTATACTGCTCTATGACACCCTCGCCAATCTTTTCCTTTCATCCAGAAGAACTTCCTCTTCCAATTCTTCCAGGGTTGGTCTTTTGGTGATGAACTCTTTCAGTCTTTGTTTATTTTAATAGTTTAAACTCTCCCTCATTTTTGAAGAACAATTTGCTGGATAGATTCTTATACTGGTAATTTTCCTCTTTTAGCACCTTAAATATATTATATCACTGCCTTCTTGCCTCCATGGTTTTTTGTTTTGTTTGTTTTTGTTTTGAGCTATCAGGGGCCAGAGAATGAATCTGGGACCTTGTATGTGGGAAGCCGTTGCTCAACCACTGAGTCACATCAGCTTCCCTGAGTTGGTTTTTTCATTTGTTTTGCTTGTTTTTTTTTTTTTTTTTCGGAGGCACCAGGAACCAAACCAGGGACCTCCCATGTGGGAAGTTGATGCTCAACTGCTTAAGCCATATCTACTCCCACCTCCATGGTTTTTGATGAGAAATTGGATGAGGAACTCCTCATCAGAGGAAGTTCTGATGCTTTGATGAGACCAGGATTTCTGATTTTTTTCTGTTTGTTTTTGTGCAGAAATTTCTACCCAGCTCCCCAGGCCCTATGATTTGTTCAACTGCTCTCCTTCACTCAACGTCCTTTTTCATTACATATTTCAGTCCTGGGAACTGTCTTGCCTTACAGTATTTCAGTTTTCCTCTACACCCCCTTCCCCCATGAAGCTTTTCTGCCTCTGGTAACTTCCCCATTGGGGTATCCCACCCCAGAAAGCCAGATGGGGTCAAGGTCAAAAAGCCCATTATTTGTTTCTTTTTTTTCATTTAGGTGTTTCAGCAGTCAGAGATTGGGTTGGATGTGTGTACCTCTTGCCAACAGTTCTATTGAAGTCTCTTTGTTTCCTGGAGGCCCTTTTGTAAGCATGTGCTCACCAGCTGCTTGGCTTGGTTCTCCCTGGGGTTGCGGCCTTGGGCCTCTGTGCCTGGATTTGTGTGGGGTTCTAACTCTCTGCTGTGAGTGGCTCTGTGGTCTATATCCCTGGCAGGAAGTACCTAGACGATAGTGTCACTATGTGACTTTTCAGCTCCTTAGGACAGAGTGATGGGTGGGGCCTGGACTAGCAGTTCCGGGTTATAGACTTTTACTTTTTTTGGAGATTTTACAAATCTTTGATTCAGCATTTGTGGAGCACTTCTCCTGTCTTTATCATCCTCCAGAGTTCAAGTAAGTGGAATTTGTCCTTTTAGTAGTTATTTCTGAGAGAAGACTTTCCTAGGGGATGTCTTATGTCACCATTTTGATGACATCGTCTTCCACTATTAACTCTTTTCCCTGCACTTCTGGGATTGACTGTCTTGGTGAGTCACCATATTTTCACCTGTCCTATGTCAGCCCAGCCAAGTGGTATTAGAAGGTAAGTGATATGATTTATGGTACCTTGCATCAATACCCCTTTGGCTGACTAATACTATCTATATCTATATCTATATCTATATCTATATCTATATCTATATCTATATCTATATATCTATACCTATATGTAATCTATACCTGTATCTGTATCTATATCTATATCTATATCTATATCTATATCTATATCTATATATTTTAATGGAGTCAAATTTGACTTGAACAGTAAACTCCCAGAGGATCTAACCCAAGAGGAACTGACATGGAAGTATCAGCATTTAACTGCCTTGTTGTGTTATAGACACATTTTTGTGTTAATGTCAGGGTTTTGAGTAATTCTTATTTTCTAACCTAGATGAGTTCCTGAGATTTTCAAGTCAATTTCCCTTTTCATATAAAATATGGATTGAGTATTATTGGATGAGTTTCTTCATCATGCTTCTTAAGAAATTACTGAACTTGGTGGTTAGAGTAATTAAACTCTCAAGGAAGATATAAAATGCTGTGTAAGTGTGTATATTATATACTTTTAATTATGTGTTCATTAAGGACATTGTAGCAAATCCACAAGCAAGTACAAAAGAACTTCTATCCCTAAGAAATAGGAACTATTATCAATGTCGGTCCTTTTGGCCATCTTTGTGCAAATATTTATAAACTTGGGATCATACCGTATATAAAATTTCATAAACTGATCTATTTTTTGATATTTAACAACATATACTGAACATTTTTCTATATCTTTTATCAGTCTTCAGCAACATGATTTCTAATTGCTGCACAATATTCCGCTGTATAATCCTATCTTGTTAGATATTTAGTTTGCTTCCAGTGTCTTGCATTGCAAATAATGCTGTGGGGAACATCCTGGTACCCAACTTTGATTTTTTTCCTTAGTCAGATACTGTGTTAAAGCATATAAATCACAACCCAGAGTAAGGCTGTCCAGGAAAAATTTATATTTTCTGCTGGAGTTCTGGGAGACAGAGAAAGGGGAATATTATAAGTAAAGAATAAGAACTGAGATGCAGTATCAGTGTAGACAGAAAAGTATGTGCGAGAGCAGAAAATATTGACTTGCTAGTCCTTGGAATGAGGTTAGATAATATTGACATAGATGATCATGCTTGGCAGTAATATCTATATTTACAAGATTAAGAACTACCCCAGAAGAAATAGAATAATCCAACAAAATAGAAACAGGGTCAGTTACATAGTGTTTATTACAAACCATTAGACATATATACATGTAAGAAATTTGAGTTTCCACCTACTGAGTTTTTATGTGTTTCATGGAAAATAGAAACTAAAGATTTGTGGTATTGGTGTAGGGCAGTTGTTAACTCAGTTCAGTTGAAGAAGAAGGTTTTTTCCAAGATGTAAATGGTGATATAATGCATGTAAAAGATCAAGTTTCATGTAATTTATATCTTATTTTGTTGTTATTTTTTTTTTTTTTTAAAGATTTATTTATTTATTTTAATTCCCCCCCCCTCCCCTGGTTGTCTGTTCTTGGTGTCTGTTTGCTGCGTCTTGTTTCTTTGTCCGCTTTTGTTGTCGTCAGCGGCACGGGAAATGTGGGCGGCGCCATTCCTGGGCAGGCTGCTCTTTCCTTTCACGCTGGGCGGCTTTCCTCACGGGCGCACTCCT
Source organism: Dasypus novemcinctus (assembly GCF_030445035.2). Lineage (NCBI taxonomy): Eukaryota > Metazoa > Chordata > Mammalia > Cingulata > Dasypodidae > Dasypus > Dasypus novemcinctus. The sequence continues at coordinate 105,108,773 of NC_080679.1, read as the reverse complement.
TGCGCGTGGGGCTCCCCCACGCCGGGGACACCCTTGCGTGGCACGGCACTCCTTGCGCGCATCAGCACTGCGCATGGCCAGCTCCACACGGGTCAAGGAGGCCCGGGGTTTGAACCGCGGACCTCCCATATGGTAGACGGACGCCCTAACCACTGGGCCAAAGTCCGTTTCCCTTGTTGTTATTTTAACCTGTAGTTTTTCTGCCTACACCTTAACTGATGAAACATGATAAGAGTCAAACGTGCTGTATAAGCATCAATCCTTTGTTTCCTTCTCCATATGCAATTTCATCACACCTCTAGCTTTGTGAGTTGTAGCCATGGCTTTCAATTAAATTACTGGACTGACAGAAATCTGATTTTTGACTGAATTTCATGTGTTTAAAATACTAAACCACTATTTACTAATCCCTAATGAGAAGTAAACCAAATAATTCAAACAGCAGTACAAATACTTGTATTTAGCTATAGAACTAAATTAAATAGAAGAACATCTTTCCTCATGAGAAAATATGTGCAAACATAGCTCAGAATGCTTTCACTCTCTTCTATTCCATAAACAAAACAGAAGAGTTATCACAAATTTATTTTAAATGGATCAATTTAGTAATTAAAAATTAATGTATAGTCTTTTCTATTTTTTAGTCATTAAAGTTATTTACTGTTTATTTTGGGAACACATCTTTGAACTTCTAAACTAAATTTATATACAGCTTCTATGACCCGAACCTCTCTCACATGTCATCTACTTTGGAGGCTTTCCTGGACCACAAGAATGGATAACCACTCACTTTGCCATTCTTCCAGGAGACCCTATGTGTAGTACTATCAGAATTTATCTTTTGGTTTCTCGTTTCCAGGTGTTCCTTTCCAATCAGGCTGTACAGATGGCAAGGTCTGGCTCTGAGTCTTAGTCATCTCTGTTTCTAAGCTCCTGTTACAAATAGACATTCCAATTTGCTTATTGAATGAAAGATAAAGGATGTATGAATGAATGAATGAATGCAACATATATAGATTTGCAATTTAGTAAACTATCAAATAATCTAAATCCACCTGAATGCCAAAGCATTTTATTCCATTATTTTTCAGTTATTTTTCTTTCATTTCTTATCTGCTTTCAAAGATGGCAGGTATAATACCTCTGCTCTCAAAATTTTAATAACATTCAATATAATTTGCAGGTTAAATTAGAATGCTCCATATGCAAGAATGAAGTAGGAAATAATGGAAAGTGACATCCATAAACATATATTGGAATCCTACTATGGTGCATTGTACTTTACTAGCCCCTTAAGATATAAGAAATAAGAGAACTGCCTTAAGGAATGGAGAGCCTAAAAGAGAACTCTAGCATTTCTCAAACTGTGTTAAGGATTGTACTGCTTTCATCTGTTAGCGACATCACCAGCATCATGTCTTCTAGGGCATAGAAAGCTAAAACATGGAGATATGGCTATAGTTTTTAATGACCTCATTCCAGAAATGACATATGTCATTTCCACTGATGTGTCATTGGCCAGAAATAGTAATAGACTGCAGGGAAGTATGGAAAATCTTCCATGTGCCCAAGAAGGACAAGTCTTGGAGTTGTGAACACTAAATAGCTTCAAAGACTAAAAATGGGAAAAAAAGGACTTAAGTTATTATTTTTAAATTATAAAAGTCATCTGTGCTCACGTTAAAAAAATATAACAATACAAAAGAATAGAAAATGATTGATAATACCCTTCTTCTTATCCAGATATACCACATATAACCATTTAAAATAATTTTTGTGTAACATTTGGCAAATTTAATATTTTAATTATATATATATATACACACACACAAAGTGTGCTTATCTATGTATATATTATCTTACAACAGATGATATGAAAATAGGATTACAATGAAGACATTTTTCTGGAACTTCCTTTATTCACACGGTCTATAATGAGCATCTTTCCTTATTAGGAAATAGGGATCTATCTCATTCTTTTCTTTCTTTTTTTTTTTAAGATTTATTTATTTATTTCTCTCCCCTTCCCCTGCCCCAGTTGTCTGTTCTCTGTGTCTATTTGCTGCATCTTCTTCTTTGTCCACTTCTATTGTTGTCAGTGGCACAGGAATCTGTGTTTCTTTTTGTTGTGTCATCTTGTTGCGTTAGCTCTCCGTGTGTGCAGCGCCATTCCTGGGCAGGCTGCACTTTCTTTCGCCCTGGGTGGCTCTTCTTACGAGGTGCAATCCTTGCGCATGGGGCTCCCCCGCATGGGGACACCCCTGCGTGGCACGGCACTCCTTGCGCGCATCAGCACTGCACATGGGCCAGCTCCACATGGGTCAAGGAGGCCCAGGGTTTGAACCGCAGACCTCCCATGTGGTAGACGGACGCCCTAACCACTGGGCCAAATCCGTTTCCCCTCATTCTTTTCTATGACTTCTAATTGCAAGGTTTTCCATTTTTTAAGATATAAAATAATATATGTATAACAAATTCCTCTATAGATAGATGCATATTTATATGATTGTACTTACAGAATACATTCCTCTAGTCGATTATCTGGTTTAATGATGATGAGGAAGAGGGGGAAGAGGTGGCAGAGAAGAAAGATAGTGATAATGGATATTAATCAATTGTTATTACTACAGGCCAGGTTCTTAACTAAGCATTTAATGGGCAGTATCCCTTTAAATCCTGACAACGTTATCAAGTATGAGGTAAGTACTATTCTTTACCCCCGTTTCATGTAGGTGAAAACTGAAGCATAATGTGGTTAAGAAACTTGCCCAAGATCACATACCAAGGAAGAGACAGAACGAAGATATGAACCCAATTATTTCAGGATCCAGAACTTGTTCTTATAACCACTGGGATAAATTGCCCCTGCATGGAGTGAGTTTAAATTTTGATGGGCATTACCTAATTACTCTCCAAAATTTTAATATCATGTTTCAATATGACAGCAGTGAGGAGTGCCTGTTTCTCCACTTCTTCACTAACCCTTAATTGGTTTAAACTTTGCCATTATGACATGTGAAAAATTCTCATGTTAAGTAGTTTATTGGTTTGTAAGTACCTCCACATCAATGAATTGGAACATGAAGAAGCAAGAAAGGTGCTCAACCCTTCTTGGAAGTGTTCTTTTGCAAGAATGTCTTACATTCACATTGTCTGAGAGGAAGGACTTCACATGATGATTAGTTTGTCTTTTCTCTTACCTTCTTGGGCACTGGCCATTCACCTGAAGCAGAGTTCCTCTCCAATACTGGCATCAACAAAACCATCAACATTCATAGTTACTTTTTGTTTGAGGCTTTAGGGTGGGAGATGAAAAGAAGCATTTACTTGGATTATGGAGGAGATTAATTATGACTGACTATTCAAGGTTATGGTTTTTACTGTGCTATGGCTGAAAGCAAAAAGCAAGATGACAGCAGTGCCCATGTGTTCTTTTGTTATTGTGCGTGTTCGTGTGTGTGTATGTGTGTGTGTGTGTGTGTGAGAGAGAGAGAGAGACAGAGACAGAGAGATAAGGAGGGAGGCCCTAAAGAACAGGACTGTTATTGTCACCTTGCAAACTAGGGTTCAGATCAAGGAAAAGACTCATCTTAACCAGATCTAAGGGCAGTACTACATTTAACAGTCACTTATTGATTCCTGCTATATCCCAAAACCAATGCTAAGCATTAGAAAAACAATGAGAACCAAAAGGGGTACTATCCCTATCCTCATGGAGCTTAAATACTGGCAGGAGAGACAGAAAATAATTAAATTATCATGTGACCAAATGTCAGCTTGGTCAGGGACAAGAGGGAGTGGTACATGATACTATGATGATCTATAAATTGCCATGAATGTCTTCCCTGAGGAATTCATGTTTGAGTTAAGATCTGAATGATGAAGCATCATTAGCATTTTTTCTTTCTGAAATCGTCACATTTGCCTTAGGAAATCTAGTTGAAGAGAGGGAAGATTGTGCTAGCAGCCTTCTAGACATGATCCTGGGAGAGAAAATGATGACTTAGGTATAGATATAAGGGGGCACATTCAAGTGTTTATGGAAAGAAAGTCAATAGGACTTGTTGGTGGCTTTGATTTGTAAGGTGAGGGAAAGAGAAGTGTCCAAATGAGTCCAGGGTCCTGGCTTGTATGCTTGGGTTCATCGTGGTACTAATCTCAGCTATGGCAGTCACTGGGCTATGACTGATTTTGGGGAAGGGCATATGAGTTTAATTTTGGACAGGTTGAAATCTCAGTGCTTTTGAGATATCATCAAGGCAGGAATTTTATCTGTCTTGTTCACTGTTGGATTCCCAGTGGCTAGAATGATGTCCTACATTTGGTAGGTGCTAAATAAATACATTATGAATGATTTAATTGGAAGGCATGCCTTTCCAATCATATAAGTCACATTACCTTTCTTAATGGTATTTTAACATTTTCTTCATGTAGATTTTACACAATTCTTAGAAGTTTTTTTCTTCCTGTTTTGTTGCTATAGCTGACAAGATTTTTCCCCATCACATTTTCTTATGGGTTATTGCTATAAAGGAAAATAATTTACTTTTAAAAATTAATGTAACCAGCCATTGTACTTCATTCTCAGATTTTTCTAATGGATCTTTGGTATAAATGCCATTATTTATAAATAAAGATAATTGTGCTTCTTTATTACCTATTATTAAAAACACTTTTAGGAAGTGGATATGGCTCAACTGATAGAGCATCTGTCTACCATATGGAGGGTTCAGGGTTCGATCCCAGGGTCTCCTGACCTGTGTTTTAAGCTGGTCCATGTGCAATGATGCTATGCAAGGAGTGCCGTGCCCAGGGGCATCCCCGCATAGGGGTGTCCCACATGCAAAGTGTGGGCCCTGAGAGGAATCCTGCCCCATGTGAAAAAAAGCACAGCCTGCCCAGGAGTGGCCCCACACACATGGAGAACTTACACAGCAAGATGACACAACAATAAAGAGACGCAGTTTCCTGGTGCCACCTGATAATGCAAGGGGACACAGAAGAACACACAGCGAACGGACGCAGAGAGAAGACAATGGGGGGGAAGGGGTGAGAAATAAATAAAATAAATCTTAAAAAAAACACAAAACACTTTTAACATGTATATCTCATTTATCCTTCCCATGTCCTCGGTTCAAAGCTCCTTCCCCTATGTAAGCCAGCAAACAATTCTTTAGTAGAGCCAAGTTACTTTTCATTTTATTATGAATTTATCTAAAAAAAAGATAATTTTAAAACACTGCTCCTTTAAAAATTTACAATTTTGACATCTCATTGAGGAAAAGTCAAAGGTAAACGGTGGAACTATAGATGCTGCAAATGAAGCCAATGACCGGGGGTATTTACATGCATTCATTCATTCAAAATATTTACTGAGTGACTGGTACATACTAGGAATTGTTTCATGTGCTAAGGATAGAGCAGTTAAAAAAGATTAAAATCCCTGTCATCATGGAACTTATTTTCTTGTGGGGATGGCAGACATGAACCAAGCTAAATAAGGAAAATATATGTTTCATTATATATAGGTGCTAATGAAAAAGAAAACATAGTAAGGCAGTGAATATGAGGTGTTGGGGAGAGATGACAAAGTTTTGGATGGAATGGTTAGGGAAGGCCTCACTGAAAAGATAATCACTTAGACAAGAAGAAGAGGAGAGACATGCCATTTGGCCATTTGGGAGGAGATTCCAGAGAGTGGGGAGGGGACAGTTAAGGCAATGGAGTGCAGTGTCTGGTGCTGGGGCCAATATGCCTGGAGAGATGGGGTGCAATCAGAGAGTTCAGAGAAGTGATAGGCATGACAATGCGGTAGGGGCAGATAATATAGGACATAATAGGTCCCAGTAAGGATTTTGGCTTTTCCTCTGGGTAATATAAAAAAACCATTGATGGGTTCAGATTGAAAGAGTGACAGTATCTGACTTATCAGTAAAGAGGATCTCTCTGGCTGCTCTGTTAAGAGAGGACTGCAAGTGGGCAAGGAGACTGTGAAGACCTATTTCAACAATCAAGACAAGAGATAATTGTGGCTTGGGCCAAGTTGGTAGCCGTGGAGGTGATGAGAAGAGGTTGGATGTATTTTGAAGGTGGAATTCCAGAATTTTCTAAATGATTAGATATGGGTTGTATGGGAGGAAGGAAGAAGGAGAGAAGTCAATGATGTGCCATGTTTTTTGGCTGAGCAACAGGGATGGAAATATGGAAATGCCCTTAATTGAGATAGGGCAGACAATGAGAGGAACAGCCTTCTTCTTCCTCCTCGTCTACCTCCTCCTCCTCCTCCTCCTCTTTCTTGTTCTTCTTTTTCAGCAGTGGTGGTTTGGGGGTTGTTTTTTAGCAGCTTGGTGAAAGTATTAGAGCAGTAGAATTTTAAGAGTGGACAAATGGGGCTTACAGGGCTTTACCTCCCCCTTCCTTCCTCAGTACGAATCCTTACGCTCCAACCAAGCCAATCCACTGATGAATGGGTGGCGTTCAGGCAATAACAGGCTGAGGAAAAGTGGGGAGAGAGAAGATGAGACAAATCTCAAAATGGACAGGGGAAGGGAGAGGGAACCAGGCTGCCTGTTTCCGTGTAAGAGATTTAACTATATTTGCTTACTATGCAGTGTTTTGCCGCTGACTTAACATTACAGAATATTATTATTCATAGATATACCCTTCATAAAGAACAAGATTCATCAGCTATTTTATTTATTTAATAAACACTTTTCAAGCATCTCATCTATGCCAGTTTCTGAGCCAGGGAAGTGTAAGATTTCGTCTTTGTCCTAAAGTAGCTCTACAATTTGGAGGGTAGATATATATAAATAAATAAGAAAAAATATTATTACAAAAGGGTGGTCCCAGAGCTATGACATTAGAGGCAGACCGTGTATCTCTTATTTACTACTTAATTCTGATATTATATATATATATATATATATTTTTTTGGACTATTCTTATTTTTCCTTCATGAATCAGGAGCATAACTACTAGTAGATTTCAGGATAATGTATCATAAGACTCTTTGTTGCCTGAGCTGAATTTCCTTCAGGACTTGCAAAATCTTGGGTCATGGGATTCCAACCTAAGATTTAAAAAAAAGTCCAAAGTTTCTGTTCCTTGTTTCTAATTCTCCTAAATATGATTATCTAACTTCTTCTTCAAGTGCCATGACAAAGCAAAGATTTTTCAAGAGTGGCAGCCTTTGTGCAAATTGAACGTACTGTTTATGCTTGAAGCATCCAACCAGGTGCTTGGGTAGAAGCAAAACTAGTAATATTCAAGAATAAACAGTTTAAGGGAAATTTTTATTGATGGTGGAGAGATGAAGATACCTGCTGAGGTTGTATTTTTATGGTTCATCTTTTCCAAAGTGCCCTATGAGCACCATCACTCATTCCATGGAACGTGTACCCATGGAAATTTCCTTTTCTGTTTTTTGGTGTAGACTAGCGATCCTAACTGTTTCAGTAGACTTGACTGTCCCCTCCCCTGGTTGTCTGTTCTTGGTGTCTATTTGCTGCGTCTTGTTTCTTTGTCCGCTTCTGTTGTCGTCAGTGGCACGGAAAGTGTGGGCGGCGCCATTCCTGGGCAGGCTGCACTTTCTTTTCGCGCTGGGCGGCTCTCCTTACGGGGCGCACTCCGTGCACGTGGGGCTCCCCCACGCGGGGGACACCCCTGCGTGGCACGGCACTCCTTGCGCTCGTCAGCGCTGCGCATGGCCAGCTCCACACGGGTCAAGGAGGCCCCGGGGTTTGAACCGCGGACCTCCCATATAGTAGACGGACGCCCTAACCACTGGGCCAAAGTCCGTTTCCCCCAACTTTCCATCTTTAAGTTTATGCACGTATGACAGTTACTTTGGACGTACTAAGGGCAACTTGTACAGTTGTCCACTAAGATTCAGATGGTCTCATCTTTCTGAATTATTTTATTTTCTGCCGTTTCATTTCTGAAAAATATTGTTCAAGAGTGGGGGGTAAGGGAAAATATGGGAAAAAATAATGATTGAGTGATATTCATTAATTTATTTGTGTAGCAAAGGATTTTTAAGTGTCCAGCATTTGTGAGGGTCATTTTGAGTGGTTGATCTGTGAGGGTCAAGCATGAGGCTTGTGCCCAGGGCAGGTTAAGAGGAGACTTTACTTCATTGCGTTTGTGTTTGGGGAAGTGTAACTTTGCTTTAGTGCTCCACCACCCCTATGGAGCCCACACCCCTAGAGCTACCAAGAATTATAGAAGTAGTGGCTTAATGTTCTTCCTATCCAAGGTTCTCTTCCTGCTCTCTCCCCATCTGTCACCTAACCTATGCCTTCTGCTATACTGTCCCCTGGACTTAAATAGCTTGACTAGTCATCTAAGTGAGGTATATTTGTGATTATTTCTAATGTAATAATTTTGTACTTCCCAAAACACTGAAAAAGGTTGGTAAATGTTAGATCCAGAAATCAGTAATTTTAAAAATTATAATGATGTTCTTTTTTTCTGGTTGCCAGTGAGCCTGGAGTATCACATGATAAACTAAACAGAATCATGTTTGTTCCTTGACTATTTTCATAATTAATTAGATTAAAAATCATCTTTTATAATTTCCATTTAAAATTTTTAGATGTATTTAGAAGAATGTATTCAGTCTATTTGATAAACAATTATTGGGCCCTAATATGTGCCAGAAACACTATGCTGGATGCTGAGTAACAAACATGACTGAGACATGATACTCATGCTCCAGTGGAAAGCATTGGTGTGCAATAATGACTATCATAAATGCTACCCTGCTTTAACCAGGCACTCTGCTTGGGGTTTGTTCATGCATATTCTCACTTAATCCTCACATTAATTATGCAAGGTAGACATGATTTTCCACATTTAACAGGTGAGTAAACTGAGGTTCAAGGACGTTTAGTCACTTACTCAAGGTGGCATCCAGTAAATGGTAAAGTTAGGGCTGAATGGATTATCCAGTCCCATGGCTTGTGCTCTTTCCATTATGGCATACCATTTTCTAATACAAAGAATATCCATATCTATAGCAATGTGAAATGAGTTGACCACTTTTGTGCCTATCTAGAAAATAATTTCTATAGTATATCTTTACTAATTTTCACTTTAAAGAAAATATGAAATTGAGTTATCCATTTTCTTGAAAAACTGAGATGTGAGTGCAAAATATTGTATAATTTTAGCAAGCATAGAAAATGTAAAAGGGAATATTGTCTTCTCTAGGCAAATCTGGGTGAGAAAATAACATTAAAGGTATGAAGGTATTTGCCACTGTGCAAAATGTTTTTGTAACTCATTTTTTTGGGAAATTTCTCTTAGATTTATTTTTCATTTGCCTAAAAGAGCTAATTTTATTATTTAACAATTGAAATTATTTTTTAAAATAGGCTTGATCAATTTAGTAGCAGACTCAGATCTGTCTGCATAAGCTTTGGATATTTAGAAACTTAAACTTACCTTCTAAGGATAACAATTTTTTTATTAGATTGCTTTTAAAAAATATATACTTTCACATTTTTTTAAAAATGGAGGATAATTTGATGGAGGCTTTGATAGCAATTTCACAAACAATCAATAGAATCAATGTAGTTTTGCAAAGTCACTACTTGGAAGTGGACAAGACACATCCATTGGTTTGAGTTCCTCTATTTTTGATAAATGATTATAATACATATCATCCAGGTAGATTCACTTCAAGACAGTCACAATGGGAAGAGTTCTTTGCTGATCTGTGTGTGTGTGTGTGTGTGTGTGTGTTCCTGATCCTTGTCCATGAAGAAGAGAACAGTCATTTCGGGCAGAACTTTCCAAATGAACAGGATGCAATTAAAAAAGAATGAGAAAGAGAGAGAGGGAGAGTCAGAGAGAGAGAGAGAGAGAGAGCGAGGAATCATCAAAATGAGGAAGTGATTCCTCTAGTTATCAGAAACAGGAGCAGAGTACGAATGGCTGAAATTCACCTCCCCATGGGGGAATGAATCATCAAAATAACCGGTGGAAAACAAGGTTGTGCAACCTTGACCAGTGTGTGTCTCCGGCTGGTGGAATTTTTAGAAAGGCAGCAGTTTGGGTTCATCACTGCGGTTCATGATTGCACACACCTGTTTGGGGCATGGATTTTGCAACCCCCCAAAAAGGGGAAACTGAACTCACTGCTCCTCCCGAGCTGTGCAAAAAAGCAGAAAACCACAGCTGCTCGAGCAGTTAACAGATATCAGTAAAATACCCATGTTACATAATTAAGGATAACGTTCTTGAAGCATATGGGCCGGAGGTATTATACTCTCATTAAAACTTTAGGTAGGAAACAATTTAGCATATTCTCACACATTTCTAGGGTTGAATTCTGTAATAAATGTTTGTAATTAGGCATGCTCTAAACAGTTTATTAAATAATACATGAAGAAAATGGTTGATGAAATATAGGCAGTTCTGCCTTTGTGTACAGTGACACAGAGGCATCAAGATGCAACATAAATGATTTCTTCTCCTTGACTTGATAACTAGTCACTTTGGGCAGCTGAAGACTGTAAGAGGTTTCATTTGTCAGACCAGCCTGTCTGTAATGTTAAAGAAATAGGATGACTCTGAACTTTTTTTTTCTTTTAAAATTCATTATATGTACCTGTTTTCCTTGAGCTGCTGCTCCTAAATGGGAAGAAGTGCTTTTGATCACAGCAGTAATACAAATCTCATTCTTAAAGTAAAAATTGCTGTATTCTGGTGTGGATACATCCGTTTGATCAGGAATAATGGGGATAGATAAAGCCAAACAAGACCTAAATCAACATTTTTAAAATGTCACTTTTGTCAAGAGGTGCTGTTATATAGATGTTCTAGAGGAATAAGAGAGACAAGTTTATTGAAAATCACAAAAGCAGGTGTTTGTAACCCAGGGAAGTGGTAGGAAATGTGCTCCTGTGATAATAGATGCAGGAAAGAAATTCTTTCAGCTCTGTATTTGATATTCAAAGCCAGGTGATTAATGGTCAGCAATTCTTACCTGAATGAAAGTGTGTGATCTATGGAAAACGAACTTGGGTGATCCCAGGAAGTCCCCTAAAGAGGATGATCATTTTTTTTTTCAAACCATCAAAGTCAACTAGATGTTTTTTTCCCAATGCATGCAAATAAGAAATCTGGTAACAGAGCAATCATGAAATTTGGAATGCCTTCTAGAATACACTTGGGGAAACTGGGCAAGGTTGACATAGTTTTTTCTGTTTTTTCTGTTTAGTAGGTAAATGGGGCTGCTAGTCTGGTAGCTTGCATTGGCAATAAATCACCACTAGACATTTTATTTAAAAATTGGCTGTGGCTTGGGGGAGGTAAGGAATTGTCAATTTGCTGTTATTTTGAGGCCAGGCACAATCATAATGCACACAGGCCACCTGGAAACCTTAGCACACATGGGAAAGTAAGGCTAAGCCTTCTGTGGCTGTATTTGTGCATTGTTGGAGAGTCCAGGGCTAAATCAGAGACTGGGGATTCTGCAAGAGACCTCCTGGCAGGCTCGCACTGCTGGGAGATATCCCTTTGGGAAGACGGGTTGATCCAAAAAGGATATCAAACTAATGGGAGGGAAATTCAGTGATTTTTTTCTTTTGTTATAGGGAGGATCCCACAAAATTAAGGAGAGCACTAAACTAGTGAAGTCAAAATTCACTCCAAAATTGAATAATTGGGTAGCTCTCTATTTTTGATGCCTTATTTTGCCTGGAAGTTCACACTCAAATTTGTGATGAGTTAATTGATAGATCTGAGAGAAAAAAATAGACTAAAGAAAGGGATCACGGAATCACTTTGAACAGTTAAGGAATGTTCTTTCCTTTAAAATTAGTGTAATTAAAAGTTGATATAATAGAAAGGAGGAAAGTGTTACCTTGGGCTCTCATAGTTACTCTAATGGAAATATTTGATATGAATCCCCTTGCTTTCATTTGTTTCCTGATTCCCTGAATATTTAATGCTGCACAACATTCCCTAATAAATTTTAAATTTAATTATAACCATTTTGAAAATATGAAAGTGTGTCAGGACAAGTATATCACAGACACATTGATTCGCCAAATTAACAATCTTTCATTTGCTGTTTATGTATGATAGTTATGTCTTAATTGTACTTCATATTGTTACCATGCAAACTATACGAATGGATCTGGTTTAAGATTGAGATGTATTGACTTAACCGTGGCCTCACGAGTAATTCAATTTATTCACTTTCTGGAACTATAGTTTGCTCTTAATGCAACAGATATTTGAATAGGAGTCAACTTGTCCTTCAGAGATTTTGTTCCTTCTCTCCTAGATATCATGTATGTAATTTTGGTGACATAATCTCCTCCAAAGTAGGAAAGGTATAAACTCTGGTTTCTGTTTGGTAAAGTCACTCACAGTGATCTAAAGTATCACAAGCAAATAAGGAAACCACTCCAGGGGTGTGTCGAAGCACTTGGCAGTTGTCCTGGTTTTCAGGACACAGGAATATTTAAAGATAGGTATAGCATTAATTACTCATAAACACCGGAAGCATCAAGTATCTGACCCAATAGGATTTTTCTTTCTTTGTTTTAAAATGCATAATATCAGATCCTTTGCCAAATATTTACAAAAGTAAATCCTGTGGGATTTAGAACTGAGACTACAGAGTCCTGTGAGATACCTGCTAGTAAATGACAACATTCATAAAATTTAACAAAAGAAAGAAAAGAAGAAATATGAGAAATCCCCCAAAGCAGTAACTTTGATTTTAAAAATCTTACAATTCTGCCAGTTTGAGCACATCCACGCCTGTACTATATGTCACACTGGCAAATCTTCACTCAAAAAGATTGTGATGCAGCATATAAAAGACTAAGGAAAACATGAAGTGCCTGACACCTAAAAATATCTTGGGAATCCTTCAAAATGATGCAGGTAATTATCAGATGTTCATATTTTTCAATTTGATTTGCCACCCAGGTATATACCTATCAGTATGTCTTGTAGAAGGTAAGATAAAGATTTTCATCTTGGCATGTGTTGCTAACATTTGTTCGGATATAATACTCATTAATTTGAATAGAAAATTTCCAGTCTGTACATATTACAGTTGATGACCCTAAAAGCTAGTACATGAATATTTACAGGGTCCAGGAGAAACGGCTATTTTGCAGTTTTCCAGCTAACCTGCTAATTTCGTGGTAGTTAAGCTTATAATGTTTACCTTTATTTTTTCCTCCTTCTGCTTGGCAGTTATTACAGGTCACAAAATGTGTGTGTGTGTGTTTATGCACAAAGGAAGTATTAGCTCATTTTGTGGCAGTCATTGCTCTAATTCTATTTTCACGGTTTCATTTTAAAAATCTTTTTCTTCTTTCATTTTGAAGTTTTGACCGATATATTGTGATAAGACAATTATTGGGGATAAAAATGATTCAGGGAAAATAATACATTTTTAAAATGATAACATATTCTTCAAGAAAGTAAAATGGCATTTTTGTTCATTGAATTCTTTAAACATAAAAGGGTACATGCATGCACAAAAGTACATTCTCTCACTCATTCATTCACCCACTAACTCAAGCAAAAATAGTCTCTGAGGGAAAGAGCTGTAAAACTGGTGCCAACTTCCCCAACATACCCAAGAATTTCTTTATTTAGAACCTCCCATGTGCTATTTTTTTTACATCTCTGGAATCTCAGGGATTTTCCCATCCCTCTAAATGCTTGAGACATTTCAGAGCATGGTAACCCCCTCTTGGAATTCTCTAACTCTTCTGTTTTATTTTTAAAATGTGGGCCATTTGAGTATACAGGAAACTGACTGTCCCTACGTCAAAGAGGATGAGATTCCCAGTGTGCATAGCAATATCTCTGAAGATCATTGAGGGATAGATAAACCAAAGCCACAAGGCACCAAGACAGGGATCAAGAGATTTTAATAGAGATCTTAAAATCAAGAGCATTAGGAGAAGGTGGGAATAGTCATACCCTGCATCACTGGAAGAATACTTAATTTAAATGTAGACTCTTCATTATATGACAGTTGATCTTTGCCAAAAGTCCAAGATTTAATAAATATTAAGTCTTGTCTTTTTCAAATTTTAACAGATACAGTGGAACTGTAATACATTTACTTTCAACAGAAATAATGGCAAATTGGCCTTTTGGGGGCCAACTCTGATAATCTCTGAAGCAATTACCCTTAGTCTTGTCCCTAGGCAATGCAGTTCCAATAGTGTGGAAATATTAATGTATGTATTTAAAAAGTCATATCATATTTGCATATTGTGTTGCTGGTGTGAACACATGATTCCTTTTACAATAAAGTACAATGTACAATTACAGAAAACTCCTTTTTGCTTATGAACGTCTGAGTCTGAAATTCACACAGACCACACTTTTGTTTGACTCCAAAATGTGGGTGCCAAATGAATCTACTGCACTAGGCTTATGAACACTACTGCAACTGTGCAGCCACTAGTTCTCTACTGGGAGAATTGTTTCGGCAGATAAACCATCTGGCTTGAAACACAGCCCTCTTTGAAAATATTCCCCATTATGTTAGCTCTGAAACAATGTGTACAACTATGCACCAGTGGAGGACATGGTTAACAGAAATTCAGTGTCAAACAATATCTGCTCTGTAATCTTTTGCTAAATGTAAAAAAAGAGGTAATCAAGATGCAAAATTTTAATTCTTTAAAGAGTCATTGTACATGTGGCGTAAGATGAAGAAAATTCAAGATTATATTTAATAATAAACTATAATGGGGGAGAAAGGTGACTTTTTTCTTTAAGGATCACCCAAGGAAAATGAGATTTATTTTGCTATAAGTATTACGAAGATGGCATATTACTGCTTTGTATTCATTAATTTCCTTTTTGCTAAGAGATTTCAGATATGGACTGATTACATATGGTGGGGACATTGTTGGAACCCAGTTTCACAGCTAGAAATCCTGATGTGAAATTGAACAGCTCCATGTCATTTATGAGCCAGGAACACTCTGAAAAACTAAAATAAATGATATAAGGTAGAGAAAATTAGTATGTAATGAGAACTGGTAGATCTATAACCAGTTAGAGGAAATTTGATAGAATAAGTTTGAAGAATCCAAGTCAACAATGTAACTGTTATGAAAGAGCTAAAGGGAAAAGCGACATTCTAAAAATATATTACCTGGTTTGAATCTACTCAGAGTGATATTGAAATAACAGAGTTTTAGGAAATTTGAGCACTTCTGAACCTATCAGACTTGGAAAACTTTTGGTGGGAGTGTTTGGGTCATTGGTTAGTTTGTAGGAGCAGTCAGAGTATCACTGAAATGAAGTGAAATTGAGCTAAGCCTTGGGAATTACTGTAAAGTATGTGGAGTGAGAAAAATCTTTGGAACAGTATTGCTGGTCAATTGATGTGAAAGATTGATGTCATATGATGATAGTTCCAATGAGGTTAAAAGAAAATGGTACATAGATAAAAAATACTGATAATTTCCCCCCCCATCATCACAAAATTGCCTCATTCATTAAAAATATTGAATTTTTTTTTTTAAATTTTAATGAAATGGAATTTAGTCCTGGTTATTTTGTCGTAGGCTCTTCCTTCACCACTCTTTGGCTTTAGCTATGTAAACACACATCTCTCAACAGAAATCTCAATTTTAGACCTACAAGGACCCATGATGTTTACTTTTTTCCAATATTTTTACGGATGAGGGTAGTAAAGTTCACAGAGTTTAAATCACCTTTTCTTTCATTTTTAAAAAGTTATTGTACTGGATAACCAGGAACTTATATTAATCAAAGGCTTCATTCCACATGCAATGCATCCACGGCGTTTTCTGAATAATGGTTTCCAATTAAGAGGCCTGGTGAATCACACCACCTGGCTAAAGGACCCAGAAGGATCCTCTCGGAGGAACAGCCCACAGAGTATTATAAATACAGGCAGGAGAAAAGAGATCAGGCCCTACGTAGGAAGATGTCTCTTTTCAGGGACAGGATGGAAGGCAAGTGAAAAAAACCCCAAACATTTGGTCTTCTTTATATAATGAAATGTTTATGTAGTGAGTGAAATGTATATTAATCTGGATTTATTTCTCAAAATCATCTAAGAAAAACCTGCAACTCCCTATCACCTGGAGGCCAATATTAACAAACCACAAAAAAGACCGAAATGCTTGGACAAGTCTGATTCTACCATTATTTCTTTGCTGAAGGAGGGGAACTATGCTTGCTAGGAAATATACTATACTGGCCTAAAAGCACTAGGATTTTTTCAGTCTTCCCAGAGCCATTAGCTAGAGCAGGCACTCTATTAAGTTATATTGTGTCTATGTTTATGACTAGGAAGTGAACTCTGGATTATGTCTCTAGCAGGAAAAGAACAATCAGCAAATTAATGTATCGGACTTCTACGAAGTTTTCTTTGGTAAAGGTTAATTATCACTCTAATACTTTAAGGTCTACTGCCATGAGTATAGTACTTAACACATGAGCTTGTGTTTGCATTTTCCATTTTTTTTCCCCCTCACCAGGGAGCGAGGCACATTGCCATGTGGTAAGGACAAATCTTTTTGGGGAGGAAATTGAGGCATTGTTAGACATTAATAGGACATTTGATTCTCTCTCTTTTTTTCTACTCCCTAATCTTTTTACCACAATTTTACAGATTATTTTTATTGTATATATGTGTGTGTATATAAATTGCCAAGCCTCTGCCAAGTTTTAAAGGTTTACCAGAAATATTTAGCTATAAGGTGAATCTTTCAGTTTTGAAAGATAAAATGCAATTGATTTTCATTGGAAAATGAAAACAATGTGACTTGTCTCAAGGATTATCAGAATTTGATGAATAAATATTTGATGAGATATACATAAAATTGAATTTCTTTATGTCTTTGGTTAAGCATTTTAAGTAAAGAATTTTTAAAATTGAAGAGACAGTTATAACCACTGATCAGAGCCCAAAGATTGGGATTCTGACAAACCTGAAGAATTCTTGTCACCACAGGTCTAGGTAAAGGGACGGTGGTGAATGATTTACTTGTTTGCTGCTTTATGTAGTTCCTCAGGTAGAACATCTCTTCTCACCCTTTCTAAACCTGACCAAAAAAATAAAAAGAAAAATCAGTGCAGCAGAACCAGGTAGATGTCCGGTCTTAGATGAAAACAAAAAACAAAAAAAACAACCCAGCAATCCAAAGCAGACTTTATAACCTGATGGTCATCACTGTTTACCCAAGTAAATTAAGCAAGAGTTGAGGTTTGAAAAAAAAACGAGAAACAAAAACCAGCCTTGGTTACCACCTTGAGGAGGGAGAGCTGCCTGGGTTCAGGACAGGTAAGGTAGATTAATAACAGGACACTCCTAAGAAGGTTTAGGCTCTTACTGCCACAGGACAATAATTAATGATCAAATGTTAATGGAGATACTGGACTGTTGATGTCATTAATTCAGCTCAGTGGAGCCAGGTCTGTTCAGGACCTGCCACAGCTGTCACTGCATTTGCTTAATTATTCCAGAGCCTTCAGGCTCTTTTTCTTTCATTTTTTTCCCCTTACCCATTTTCCCCCCTACTAACTATAGGACATTGTTTTTTCACTGACGCAGAATTATGAAGAGTGCCCTGATTTCTGGGCATGCCAGGCCAAAAATACGTGAACACCCAAAGGCAACAAAGGAGACCATAACTTTTTACTGAGATGAAAAGATGGAAAATGTTGAAGAAAGGCCATCTTTAAATAGACTGATTGTGCAGATAAAATTTTCGGGTTCTTTCAGGATTTGGATGTCAAAAGTGAACTCTAAGCTGTGTAAAATGTCAAAGTGCTCACTCTCCCCCACAATCAAACAAAGACAATATAGAAAAAGTGGCTCAAGAGTGTTGGTAAAACATAATGCCATACAATCATTCACCCAAGAGGCTACCAGAAAGTTAGCTTTGCTGGACAAATTGAGGCAAGGAAAAGCATGAGAAGGGAAATGCCACCATCATTAAAATTCAGCTGTAGGAGTACATGAATTTGCCTGCTATGCTTCCAGAACCTTCTTGCATTTCCTTACTTTGTGTCTTTTTTACCTATCACACTGCCGTAAGGAAAACCATTCCTTGCTTTGATGCCATTTGGAACTTTCTCCCCTGGCCTGCCTTAATCAGCACCACATCTCTTACTTTTCTGTTTTCTAATTGGACTGGGGCATTTATTTGGTTTGTAAAAGACCCCACCTTTCAAAATATATAATTTGAAAAACTCTTCCTTTGCTTTTTAGGTATACATTTCTAGTTCTAATGAGTCTTATGAGGTCCATCTAGTCCATTGTGCCTTGAGGTTCAATGCTGGAATGTTTCTTGACTCACTTCCAAACTGAAGTGCTTAAAAAAATGTGAAGCACTACAACAATTTTAACTCTCTCTCTACTCTGCACATGGTGATTTAAAATAATTGAAGCTCTTCAAATTTTTATATGCCCTCAGATTTGGAAACACTCAGCTATGAGCATGTTCAGTATACAATGCTTTACATTATTAGCGTCCCTCAAATTTATCAAAAGTGTTTCAGCTTAAGAGTGATAGGGAAACATGGACTTTGGCAGTTGAAAGTGGTTTAAAATTATCACGACACTCCCGTGTTTTAGAGGTAATCAGAATTCTGGACACTAGTGTCCATTTTTAACTCATTGTTAAAATAGACTTATTTTTTTTTTTAAATAAAAGATCATAGTCTACCAGAAGAAGCATTTTAAATTAACCACTTAAAATGCACCATAATACAATTTTACTTTCACTGCCATAGTCCCCAGTGATGACCTGAATATTATGATTTTAAAGCCAAATGCTCAGATTTGGCAAGGAAATAAATTGTTGTTTTCTAGCCCATGTATGGAAAAGAAATGTGTTCCATAAAAACACCTGTGATGAGTTTTGTTTGTTTGGTTTTTGTTTATCACATTATTGGAATAATAAAAGTGTTCTGAAAGACATTGGGATGATGAATGTACAAACATGTGATTACCCTGAATACCATTGGTTATACTCTTTGGATGGATTTATGCTTTATAATATATATCAATAAAATTGAAAAATAAAAGTTAAAACAAAACAAAACAAAAAACAGCTGTTCTACTTTGGTGACAATCTGTAAAGTCTTTCTTTAGTTTATCATTTAAAATGATACTGTTTTGCTTTAGACAATGCAGGTTTTTGAACTGTGGCCTAAGCCATCACTTCTGATAAATGGTCAAATTTGTTTCTCATTTAAATTTTAAAATAAAGCGATTTTATTAATTATTTCACTTAAATTCATATTATATAATTTCTGAGAAAAAAATGTAAGCATTGTTTTTAAGCCCTTTGCTTTGGTAGATATGAAACAAAATGCAAAGGTGTTTAATTATGAAATGCACAGGCTAGAGTTCTGAGATGATATATTTAGTCATTTGAAGTTCATTCAACATTCCTCATATTTTTACCAAAGGATCTTTTCTGAGCAGGGTCATTTGAACTTGCTGAGTCCCCTGATGCCAAGAGTCTAACACGTAAGGTAGATTTATGGTTCAAGAATTACTGTTCTATAAGATGAAATCTAGTCATTAAGAAGTCAGCTAAAATTCTTAACATATTTTATTTGTACCTTTGAAAGCCACATGCATGCTTCTCACTTGATTTAAATGAAAGTGACAAAGGTGAAATTCCAGCATATTTCTCAACCACTTCCCTTCCTCAGTAAATGTTTTCATTTTGATAAAAATTAGGATAAGTTGATTACGGATTTGATTTTCTTTTGTTTACCAAAAACCTGGAGTTGGGGTTTGAAAGATTGTGGCACATGAAAACTCTCTGATTTTATATGCTAACTTTATGAATCTCCATATTTTTATTAGAGCAGAAATGTACAGGATTAGAAACAGAAAGTGCTAGTAATAGAAACTACGCTGTATTTGGGATTGTTGTTACCCTAGGGATTTAGGGTCCTAATTATGTAAAGTCCTACATTTGGCATAGTATAGTAGTCAACCTTTGCCCTCTTAATTTATTATTGGTTTTTAAAGTTTGAAGAATTTTCTTAGGTCTATATATATTTTTGTCTTTGCTCTTATATTGTTCTTTTGTGCTGAGTTTTGACAAGCAGAAGAGAGCTAAGAAAGTTTGTTCAATTATTCGTGGCAGAGTTAAATTAACGTGTCAGTGGATGAGTATTATGCTATCAAAGAACTGAATTAAGTCTTATTTAGGCTGCAGGTAGAATGTGCACAGTTATATCAAGATAGCCTTTGCTGATCACATAAGAATGCCTGGAAATTGACTAGTTCTAAAGCATGGTTATACCAAAATAAAGTTCTTGCTGGTCAGTTTAGCAATCCTTTGAAACAAGAAAGTTTATTTGGAAAGATTAAAGTTACTATTTGTGTTTAAACTCTAAATAGTTCAATAGTGTTAGTTCAGTAAATCAATTCAAATAAAACTCTGATATGGATTGATACATCTTTTAAAATGAAGAATGCTATCATTCCATATTTTAATACTGCCTCCAGGGACAGCTGGCATTGTTTTTGAAACAATAAAGACATTAGTTACCATTTGAAAAATAACAAATAGAAAACACAACTCTTGGCCTTGAGAGATTATTGAAGAGGTTTTTCAGGTTAAATTTTACTGAATTTCATTTTAGAGAAATTCATTTCTCTAAAATGCAGTTGTTTTGCATTTTAGAGAAACATCAGTTTAACAAATCCTCTCCTATCACAGACAAAATAAATAATAGGAGAAAAAAAGGATCTTTTTCAAAAATTGAACCATAAAATTTGAAGAATTATATATATTATGTGTTTGCGCCATAAGTGTGAAAGCAATTTTAACTAAAGAAAGCTAGGAGAGGTCACTAGACATAACCTCGTAAAAATGGAAAAAAAAAAGCCATTTCTGTACATCAATGGTATCAAATTTGAAATAAAGACAACAAATAAGAAATATTCCTATCAATATCATAGATGAGTTAATGTCTATATATAAAATATTTTATTCAAATTTATTTAAAAACATTGAAACCTCAGTAAATAAAAAGGAAAGGATAAAAAATGGGTAAATAAAATAAAATATAAATGGTCAACAAATTTATGAAAATAAAATATAATAAGATAACTTGTTTAATATATATAATATGAAATATAATAAATTAAGAGTAATATAAAATTTCTTAATTACAAAGAGCAAACATTAAGAAAAACCAATCAGTACAAGTTTTGGAGTGTCTGCGGGGCACTGTACCAGGTCCTGAAGATATAGCTGTGAATAAGGTGCAGTCTGTAGCCTGGAGAGGCTTTCCCTCTGTAGTGAATTTGGAAAAGTTAACAGTCAAGCACAGAGCAGTGTGATGATTACTATAATCTCTGAAGAACAGAGGCCATGGGGCATCCCTGAATCCAGACTTGGGGAGTCAGGGGAGACCTCCTCAGGGAAGTGAGGCTCAGGTTCAAAGTGTAGAGTCATCTCCCTCTTTGCATTTTCTCTCAATTTTCTTCCAAATCCCTCAGCAGATCCTCTCATCTCTACTCATCTCATCTCATCTCTTACTTTCCCACCCTCTCCATTCCTATGATAATGGTCCAAACTGCTCTCACCATCTGTTGGAATTTTGTAATAGCTTCCTGCCTGATCTTTCTGCTTCCATGCCTTGCACCATATATTCTGTTTATTACACAGCAGCCAGGTATTTTAACCTGTGACATTTTTATAAGTTTTCTCACCACTGCAGTGTTTCATGTCCTATTTAGAATAAGACCCAAAGTTCTTCCATGACCTTCCAGAACCCCTGCTCTTCTCCAGAAGCCTGTCTGAGCTTATCTCCATTATTACCCCCTTTGCTACCTAAATTTCAGCCATTCCAGTCTCCTTTTCTTCTCCCAAACACATTAAGTATTCTCTAACCTCATGAGTTTTGCATTTGCAATTCTCTAGACTAGAAATGTTTTACTCCCAAATATATGAATGGTATTGCTTCTGCACTTAATTCAATTTTCTGCTCAAGGATTATATCATCAGAGGTCTTACTTGACACCCTATTTAAAATAGTAGTGTCTGTCTTGCTCTATGCCTTTACCTTGCTTTACTTTTTGTCATGCTATTTGTCACCTTTGCTATTTTATACATTTGGTTTTTCGTTATCTAGCTCCTCCCACTGGAATGTAAGATCATTGAAATCAGGTACTATTAGTCTTGATTCAACTAGAGAAACAGACCCAGTAGGAGATTTTATATCATCTATCTCCATCTATCTATCTATCTATACCTCTCTCTCATCTCTATCTTTTATCTAGTTTTACAAAGCACTGGCATAGTTGATTGTGGGGGCTTGTAAGCATGCCCTAAATCCATAGTGTGGGGCTTCAGGGAGGAAAAATCACGAACAGGTTGAAATTCAAAGGCGTGGGCCTAAACTGCTGTCCATAGGAAGACCATCTTCTCTCTCTTGGGGAAACCGTAGCCCTACTTTTAAGGGCTTCCAATGGATTGAATCAGCTCTCATCCCTGATTATCCAGGTTGATTTTCCTTGTTAAGATCAACTGACTATGGATTTTACTTACATTTTCCAACTCCTTTTACACCAATATGTCGATTAGGGTTTGATTAAATAACTCTTGCTATAGTCAAATTGATGCATCAGAAAAACTACCCATTAGAAAAATCTCCTCTGGGAGTAGATGGGATTCCAGATGCAAATGAAGTTTATATTCATTTAGAAGCAATTCTCCATGAGTCTGTACTGGGTGCTCAGGAAAAAAAAAAAAAAAAAAAAAAACTAGGGAAAGAGGAGAGAACTGGAGAGAGTCTCCTTCTTTGTTTTAGGTGTAAAGGAGGTGATTTGGCTTCTGTGATTGGGGAACTGCTTTCTGGCATTCTTTTCTCTTATGAAACAAATACCTGTTGAGGAAGGGCAGCAAAACCTCTTTGCCAGGCTCAAGCATTGTTTCTGGGAGAGGAATAGGAGCAAAATCTGTTTGCTGCTGGAGTAGGGATAGGAAACCCAGGAAATAAGCCAAAATCGATTGCTATTGGAGAAAAAAAAGTAGAAGAAAAAACCCTCCATGCCAGGGGAGGTGAAGGAACCCATCTTTGTCCCAGAATCTTACACTTACAACAAGAGATCTGCTACCTCTGGCCTCTGTGGTAGGTTGAAAGTTGATGGGAGAGCAGGGACGCTGAGAAAACCTTTTAGTACCTCAGCCCCCATTCTAAACCCATTTCAGCAGCAGCCCACTGCTAGAGGACTGTGAAGACCGTAGTGCACTGAGGTTAAGATTAGCAAAAATAAAACCTAGACTTGGCTCAATGCCTGACTTGGTGGACTCAAACTCACATCGTACTCACTTCACAGAAGAGCCATACCCATTTCTAAGCATAAGTGCTATTGATTCCAGTCTCTACTATTTTTCTACATACAATGTCTGGCATTCAATAAAAAACATACCAGACACAAACAAGAAGGAAAAAGTAACCCATTCTCAAGAAATAAAACAATCAACAGAACCAGAATAGCAGATGACACAAATGCTTAAACTACCAGAAAGAGATTTAAAAATAACTATGATTAAAATGTTAAGAAACTAGTAGCAAATATGAAAACATGCATAAACAGGGAATACATCAGAGAGATTGAAACTATAAGGGAAATTCAAATGGAATATAATAACTAAAGGGAAAACAATAGTGATATCAGCATTGAAGAATTCCTTTAACAAGATCATAAGTAAACTGGATGCAACTGAGGAAATATTCACTGAACTTGAAGAGAGGCCAACAGAAATTATCCAATATAAAACACAAAGAGAAAAAGAAATGAAAATAAACATAACTGAACAGGGTCTGCAAAGCATTAATGGTTTAATTTATGTGTAATTGGAATGGCAGAAGGAGAAGAGAGAGCAAATAGAAAAGAAGACATATTTTAAGGGATAATGGCCAAAGTTTCTAGAAATCAAATAGGAGATCAGTCCAAATTCAAAAGCCAGAGAATGCCAAGGAAGATAAATACCCAAAGAAAACTAAACTAAATCACTTCTAGACCCATCATAGTGAAAGTTGAAAACCAAAGACAAAATCTTGAAAAAGTTAGGGCCAAAAAATATTCCACACAGAGGAACCAGACTTTGTGTCAGAAACCTTTTAAGCTAAAAACCAATGGTTTAACATCTTTAGAGTACTAAAAGAAAAACAACCTGCCAAACCTAATTCTGTATCCAGAGAAAATACTTTTTAAAGGTTAAGGTGAAATAAACACATTTTCAGACAAGAAAAAGTTCAGAGAATTTATTGCAGCACACTAATACTACGTAAAATACAGAGGAAGTACTCTAGGTAAAATACCAAATAGAAAGTTGAATCTATACACATGCAAAAGAGCAGACATGATGAAAAATTAAGGCCAATATAAAAAAATTTAAAAAATTTAACTCCTTTATAATAAATAATAGAAATGTATTATAGTCTACATAAAATATGTAAAAAAAATGTATGACAAAATAACAGAAAGGATATACAGGAGGAATTTAAAGTTTAGAAATTTATTCTTGTACAGTTCTTATACAAATATCAAATGGTATAATATTACTTAAATGTAGACTGTGATAAGATAAAAATGTATTTTGTAAACCCCATGGTTATCACTAAAAAATTGGTGTTTCTAACAATCTAATAATGGAAATAAAATGGAATGATCAAAAATATGTGGTTAATCCCTGGGAACCGAAACCTGGACCTCCCATGTGGGAAGTAGGTGCTCAACTGCTTGGGCCATATCTGCTCCCTGCTCATTTGGTTTTTCTCATTGTCTGCTTGTCATTTGCTCATTGTCTGCTAATTGTTTCTGCTTGTTGTCTGCTCATTTTCCTCTTGTTGTTTGTTTGTCTTTAGAAGGCACAGGAACCCAAACCCAGGACCTCCCATGTGGGAGACAGGTGCCCAACTGCTTCAGCCATACCTGTCCCCCCATCCCTTCTATTTTCCTCTATTCCTTGAAATTCAAGTGGGAATTAACTGCAAGTTTTGTAAGACAAAACTTCAATGTCTCCAGGTGTTTACTAGAACTCAGTCAAAATTCCCTCTTTCTAAGAGAGTGGTGTTTGAAGTTAGTGTCTAGACTGAAAATTATTTGAGATGGGTAATTTACTTGTGCTAGTTAGTGTGGGTAAAGTAAAATTTCCATAGCAGATGAACTAATTTTATAATTCTAAAATCCAGGTGTGGGTGCTCTGGCACAGAGGGTATGGTAGGTTGAATTATATACCACAGATAAAAACATGCTCTTAATTTTAATCCATTCTTGTGGGTGTGAACTCAATGTAAATAGGACCTTTTGAAGATGTAATTTTTAAATTAAGGTGTGGACCACTAAATCAGGTTGGGCTTTAATCCAGATTACTGGAGTCCTTTATAAACAGAATGAAATTCAGACACAGAGAGAAAAAGCTATGAGATGCAACCAGTCAGTAGGTGGAAGTCCATGCAACCAGAAGAGAAGGGAGAGAATATCACTACGTGAGAGAAAAGTCAAGTACCCAAGGATCACTGGCAGCCAGCTCCAGAATACCACACTCTTTGTGGGAAAAAGCACAGTCTTGATGATATTTCATTTCTGGACTTCCTCGAGACTGTGAGCTAATAAGTTTTTTTTTTTTTTTTTTAAAGATTTATTTATTTATTTAATTTCCCCCCTCCCCCGGTTGTCTGTTCTCTGTGTCTATTTGCTGCGTCTTGTTTCTTTGTCCGCTTCTGTTGTCGTCAGTGGCACGGGAAGTGTGGGCGGCGCCATTTCTGGGCAGGCTGCACTTTTCTTTTGTGCTGGGCGGCTTTCCTTACGGATGCACTCCTTGTGCGTGGGGCTCCCCTACGGGGGGACACCCCTGCCTGGGGCGGCACTCCTTGCACATGGACCAGCTCCACACGGGTCAAGGAGGCCCGGGGTTTGAACTGCGGACTTCCCATGTGGTAGACGGACGCCCTAACCACTGGGCCAAGTCCGTTTCCCAAGTTTTTGTTGTTTATGCCAACTCATTTCATGGTATTGTGATCACAGCCAGGAAACTAAGAGGGAAATCCCTGGACTCCATTTAAATTTTTTGGAGGATAATTGCAATGGATTCTAGAATATTAACAGACATATAGGTTTAACTTTAAGTATTTCAGGTAAAAGTTCAAGTCCATACTCTGAACTGTTGAGTGATTGGCCCACCCATATACTGAGAGATAAGGACTCTCTCCAATAGCAAATATGAGCTTAAACTTGGCTTTTTCTTTATGTTAGTAGATTCTGTATGTGGTCCATAGCCTTTTACATGAAAATAAGGAGTGTAGCTATAGCAAAAGGGCAGCATCACCTATTGTCTTTATCTTTGTAAGAAAATACATAAAACACTCAGCAAGAATACCTAGAAGCAAAGTTTTCTTGAAGCAAAAACTAATCAATATTAGAAATTTAGCTTTCTTTATTTGCCAGTTTCTAGATGCTCCTGAAATTGCATCACTTGTCTTATCCTGCTGAGTTCTCTCTAGCATTGCAGCCATTGGTTTGAAAAAGGGTAATGGAAAGAAGAAAAAGGGTAATGGCAATTTCTGCATTTATGATGAAAGTTTTCATCAAATGAGACCCCATGATTCAATTCTTTCCACTGCAGTATACCTGTTAGTAAGAAGAAGAGGATCATTAAAAAGATTTCTGGCCAAGGATAGGAAATTATAATTCTACCATCTTCTTAATCCATGGGTTCTTAATAATAATGACAGCTGCTATTTATTTATTTATTGCCCAGTGTTATGTGTGAATTTTCTCATTTAATTCTCATAACAACTCTGGATAGTAGGTATTTTTATACCTATTTTAAATAAGAAAATGAAGACACTGAAGGGGTTAAGTAACTTGAATATGATCAGAGTTAGTAAACAGTGCAGTGAAGATTCAAACTTACTGAGTCCACAGTCAATGACTTTCCCATTGTACCATGACTTGCTGTCTTCCTATTGACTATGTTGGCCATAGACATTTTGGAGACATTTCCTGCTTCATTTGGCTTCATGGACTTCCAGCACATCCCAAGTATTTTAGTTTGCTAAAGGCTGCCAAGGCAGTATACCAGAAATAGGTTGATTTTAAATTGGGAGTTTATTAACTTACAATATTACAGTTCTGAGGCTGAGAAAAATGTCCAAATCAAGACATCAGGCAAAAGTCTTCCCTGAAGACATGGCAGTGAGCAATCCTGGACT
Source organism: Dasypus novemcinctus (assembly GCF_030445035.2). Classification (NCBI taxonomy): domain Eukaryota; kingdom Metazoa; phylum Chordata; class Mammalia; order Cingulata; family Dasypodidae; genus Dasypus; species Dasypus novemcinctus. The sequence goes on along the minus strand of NC_080679.1, from coordinate 105,081,539 downwards.
CCAGTCACATGGCAGGGCACAATGGCAGGGTCTGCCAGTCGTTGTCTTCTCCTCTAGGCTCCATTGCTTTCAGCTTTGGCTGCTCCTTTTGTGGCTTTCTCTGTCCTAGTTTCCGTTGATTTCACTTTTTTTCTTTCGTGGCTTTCTCTCTCAGCTTCTGTAGCTTCCTCTCTGAGCTCCTGAGTCATTTCTCTCTGTCTCTCTGAATTCTTCTCATTTATAAAGGACTCCAGTAGGAGGATCAAGACCCAACCTGGGCTACTCCTTACTGAAGTAACCTAATGAAAAGGTCCTTAACTGAATCTAATAAAAAAGGCCCACCTGCAATAGGTTCACACCTGAAGGAATGGAGTAATTTAAGAACATAATATTCTGGGGTCCACAAAAGCCTCAAATTGCCACACCAGGCCCTAATCAATTTATTCTTAGACTTTTGCAGTAATATCCTAATTCGTTTTCCTTCTTCAAGTGTTTCTCTACTGTAACCCATTTTACCTTCTGACAGCTACCCCTGTATCAAGGGGTGTGTGGAAAGATTTCAGGTGGTCCATGAGCTTGAAATGAAAATTTGAAAAAAACCCAAAAACATTCTTATGGGGATGTGTTGGTGCAGGTGTAATATATTTATTAAATAATACGCAGTATAGTGTGGACTTAGTAAGGGGTCCTTGGCTTTCACCTGACTGGCAAAGGGGCCATAGAACAAAAAGGTTAAGAACCCCTGCTCTACATTAATAATCCTAAAACATCAATTTCCTCCTGTCATTTTTGATCCCCAAACCTACAGTTTCTTCTATTGCCCCAAACCTTGTCTCTTTCAGTTAGCTTTAACGGCCTTCTATAATCTACTTACATTTTATTCATCTCTATATCATAAGTTCCCTGAAAGCATTCCTCATTTTGGTCAGGTAAATCTCTCACTCTCCAATGAAACTCAATTTTGTGTTCTGATTTTTATTTATTTTTTTTGCCTGTCTTATTTTATTTTGTGATTTTTGCTTCTCCCAATCCCATCCATCTCTAAAGGCCCATTTCAACTCTTACTGTCTCCAGTAGGTTTGCCTTATACTGACCCTTTTCTTTATGGACTCTGAATGCATTTTTCATTTCTTTTAGAAATGAGTGATAAGTTGTTACAAATGATTTTAGTAGTGTTAAATTAGGTAAAATGTAAAATTATTTCTTAGTGTTGCCACCGAGCCAAGTACTATTGCAAATACATTTTCTGGCCTACAAAATTTTATGGATGGAAAATTTAACATCCAAGTGTATCCTAAATGATGAATTGTGTTATCAGCCAGTGGTCCTGGGAAGCCATTGTATTTCTTTAGTTGTTTTGAATCAGGTTTCTTTGGTAAACTCCTTTGACCCTGCAGTTAAGTAAACAGTGCCCAGAGTAACAGAGAAGTAGACATGTGTCCAGGGCTTTTGTTTCTGTATTGCTCTTTATATATTCCTTAAAATATTTCCCAATATAAGTTATTCTAGCAGAATAGGGATGTTTAAAATCATTTAGAACTTTAAGGAAAGAATATTACTTCAACTACCAATCCAAAGTTCAAGTCATTTCTTTTATACTGATTATTTCTAAGAGCAAATTACATTAGATACATTAGAAAAATTGTATCATGGTACTGTGATGTTTGTGCTATGATACTGCTCCTGCCATCCCTCTCATCATGCCTTGTATTCCCAGGATTTCCAAGTACTTAAGGACACTCTGGATGTAGTCCATCTGGTCCGTGGTTGGAGCTGGGTTCTTTTGTAAATGAGAATAATGCTGACATTTGATCCAAGGAATGTATACCCACCAGGCTCTAGTAATAAGAAGTCTATTAATCCAAAAGGAAGATGTGCCAACACACCCACATTTTAAGCTCATTAAACATCTCCAGTTATTTTATAAATGGCTTGTTTTTAATAAAATTCCAAATGCTTTCTAGCCTAAGCATTTCCTTCCTTCAATTATTTTTAAATGATGTCAAGGAAATTTCATCCATATGTACTTGCTTCCAATAAATTTATTAAGTCAACTATTGTTTGTAAAGATTGGTATAATATTGTTCCCCTTCAATAACAAGGCTCCCAAGTATGCTTCTAAAATATGTTTTCCCCTGTTAAGTGGGAAGACAATTTTTGTTCAGGGCCATCTTGTTGGTAACTAAAGGTTTGGGTTATGGGCAAACTAGCACTTCAGAGTAAGCTTTGCGTTTCTTCATTCCTCAATGTCACTTCCATCTGGAGATGCATGGAGTATGCAACTAGAAATACTTTCAGATTAGGAATGGCCTTAAGTAACCCCCTCCTGACTATTTTATCTCCCACTCAACAGTTACAAGGTCATTTGTGAGTAGAGTAAACATTTTTCCTAATATACTCCTTGCTGTTAAGTAGTTTTCCCTCTATGTTTAAGTTTCCTGAAAATCACTATGCAGAGTAAGGCAAATTTATTATATATAATACACAAGAAAAACATAAATGAATGATAAATAATTTATTTAAAGTTGTCATTCTAGACTTAGAAAGCAAATATTTTTTATAGTTAAACATTTATATCATGCCTATTTATAGTTTGTGTGAGAAATGCAGAAAGGAGAGGTTTTTACTATGAAATACATTTGCTTTAAAAACGGACTTGGCTCAGTGGTTAGGGCGTCCGTCTACCACATGGGAGGTCCACGGTTCAAACCCCGGGCCTCCTTGACCCGTGTGGAGCTGGCCCATGCGCAGTGCTGATGTGCGCAAGGAGTGCCGTGCCACGCAGGGTGTCCCCTGCGTAGGGGAGCCCCACGCACAAGGAGTGCGCCCCATAAGGAGAGCCGCCCAGCGTGAAAGAAAGTGCAGCCTGCCCAGGAATGGTGCTGCCCACACTTCCCGTGCCACTGACACAACAGAAGCGGACAAAAAAACAAGATGCAGCAAATAGACACAGAAAACAGACACCTGGGGGCGAGGGGAATTAAATAAAATAAATCTTAAAAAAAAAAAAAAGGCATTTAAAAAAAATTATAAATTTAGTTAATTTTATTAAAGGAGATAAAAGTTAAATGGATCATGTACATGCAAGATAAAGTTTAGTTAGCCACATAAATTATTCTAGTTGAATAAAATAATCTTATCTCCTTCATCTTCTAAATAACTTATTGAAAATGTGTTTTTCTTTTAACCTCCATGATAGTATAATGAGGGATCTGAAGTTATTGATGTAGTGGTTTTTGCATTTCAAGGTAGTGGGACTTGTCAAACTTGGTCAAAACTTTTTTTTTTTTAAGATTTATTTATTTCTCTTTCCCTCCGACTCCCCCATCCCTACCGCACTGTTTTTGTTGACTGCTGTCTGTGACATTTGCTGTGTGTGATCTTCTTATCTCCCTCTCTCTTTTTGTCTTCTCTTCTCATTTTTCTTCTCTAGGATTTTCCAGGATTCGATCTTGGGGACCTCTGATATGGAGAGAGGTTCCTTGTCAAGTGCACCACCTCAGTTCCTGGTTTCTGCTTCACCTTGACTCTCCCCCTCATCTCTCTTTTGTTGCGCCATCATCTTGCTGTGTGACTCACTTGTGCAGGCATTAGCTCACTGCACGGGCACTCGACTCACCACACAGGCACTGGCTCACCACATGGGCATTCATGTGGGCATGCAGCGTATATGCGAGGATCTCAGTTCTGTTCCATTAGTCAGCATGTCTATCCTTGTTCCAATACTGTGAAGTTTTGACCAAAATTTTGTAGTATGTTTTAAAGTCAGGTAGTGTGATTCATCCAGTTTCATTTTTTGTTTTCAATATGTCTTCGGCTATTCAGGGTCCCTTGCCTTCCAAATAAATTTCATAGTTTTACCAATTCAGTAAAAAATGCTGCTGTGAATTTTATTGGGATTGTGTTAAATCTGTAAATTGGTTTGGATAAGATAGATATCTTAAGGATGTTTGGTCTTCCTATCCATAAACAAGGAATATTCTTCCACTTATTTAGGTCTTTTTTGATTTCCTTTAATAATGTTGTATAGTTTTCTGCACAATGAGTTCTTTATATCTTTAGTTAAGTTTATTCCTAGGTATTTTATTCTTTCAGTTGCTACTGTAAATGGAATTTTTTTTCTTGATTTCTTCCTCAGGTTGCTTATTATTGGTGTACAGAAATGCTAATGATTTTTAAGTGTTGATTTTATATCCCTTACATTACTGAACTCATTTTTAGGTCTAGAGGCTTTGTTGTAGATGTCTCGGGCTTTCTATGTATAGGATCATTTCACCTGCAAACAGCATGTCTAGTTAATGGGAGAAAATATTTGATAACCATCTATCTGACAGAAGCCTAATATCCAGCTTATATAAAGACATCATACATCTCAAAAATAAAAAGACAACCAATTTAAAAATGGGCAAATGGTTTGTATTTCTCCAAAGAAAAAATACATATGGCTAAAAAGTACTTGAAAATATGCTCAACATCACTAGCATTAGGGTTATGCAAATTCACACTACAATGAGATATCATGTTACACCCATTAGACTGGCAGCTATTAAAAGAAACAGAGGACTTCAAGTGTTGGAGAGGATGTGGAGGAAAGGGAACACTTATCCACTGCTGGTGGAATGTAGAATGGTGGAGGACAATTTGGTGGTTCCTCAGGAAGCTAGCTATAGAACTGCCATATGATCCAGCAATCCCACTGCTGGGTATATACCCAAAAGAATTGAAATCAAGAACATGAACAGATATATGAACATCAATATTCATAGCCGCATTATTCATTATTGCCAAAAGTTGAGCAACCCAAATGTCCATCAACAGAGGAATGGATAAGCAAACTGTGGTTATATATACATTTGAATATTACTCAGTTGTAAGAAGGAATGAAGTTTTAACACATGGGATAACATGGCTGAATCTTGAAGATCTTATGTTGAGTAAAGTGAGCCAGGCACTGAAGGACAGAACTTCATTGATATGAATTAAGCACATTAAACAGACTCACAGAGCTAGAGTCTGTGATAGATAGGTTTTTAGGAGACAGAAAGGGAGTAGAGGGTGGTGAGCTGATGCCCATATAGGTAAAGTCTATGATAAGGTGGAAGGGTGTAGTTGTGTAGTGGATAGGCATGACAGTGGTGCAGTGATGTGATTGGGCTTCACAATGCTGGTCTGTAAGGGGGAGTAGAGTGGAAAGGTTGGGTTGAACTATCCATGGAACTTGAGGGGAGGGTCAGGGGAAGGAGCAGGTGAACTCTGGGGATTTGCAAGTCTGTGGTTAAAACTACAATTGTGAAAATGTTCTTTTGGCTAACATGGCAGGGGAAGGTATTGAATGTGGGGGTGGGTATATGGCATAGGGAGCACCTGGGGTAGGCTGCTATGGAATATGTTTTTATCTTGTCATAGTGTGTTATATCAGTGGGTGAAGGCCCTCATAATAAATAAGAAAATATTAAACACCCATTCTGGGGAGTACTGCTATGTTCTTAGTTAGAGGGGAAAGACTCTCTGGCGAGCATAGCCAGTGCCTAATAAAAGAAAACTGATCAATATGTTAAGCCCTTAATACTATTGCAAGTAACTATGAATCTTATTCTTCAAAAATTGAAACTTACTGGTTACCATAGGTTCTGAGGGGAGGCGGAGGGAAGAATAGAATAGATGAACGTAGGGAATTTTAGGGCATTAGACTTGTTCTGCATAATCTTGCAATAACAATACAGGCCATTTTAAATTCTGCCAAACCTATAAAGCTGTACAGTCCAAGTTGTAAACCATAATGTAAACCATTGACCATGGTTACTAGCAATGCTTCAATATTTATACATCAATTGTTACAAACGTACCATCTACATGTAAAATGTTATTAATAGGGGAGAGGGAGAAGTGGTAGGGCTTTGGGTAAATGGGAATACCCTATATTCTCTATGCGACTTTTCTGTAATCTAAAACTTCTTTAAAGATAAAAATAAAAAAAATAAGACACTAGGAGAATATATGAAAGAAAGTGTTGCTGTAGCTATAAGTCAACAGTTCTTACAGTGATGAAAGGCACAAAGTCTCAAAAAATTTTTTTATTATTTCAAAAATTTTTTTGTATTTTATTTGTTATTTTAAAACTATTATTATTTCATTTCCTTATTAATATTTTGGCTGTTTTATTGGCTTCGTTTTTGGAGAGGTTTTGGATCTGTGGCAGGGGAGGATCACTGGGGCAAGGAGTTGGTGATGGGGGGATGAATGGGGGGCAGCTCACCTGAGGCATGCCTCTAAGGCATATGAATATGTTTAAGTGTTCATGGGGCATTGACTCATTCTATAATAGGACAAGAATGCCCCAAGTACAAGGGCAGTGCCTAGTGAAGGACAGACCATTATACCAAGTCCTTGATATTGATGGTTGTTCTTATGAATCTTTTCTTGTAAAATTGAAACTTAGCCTAGTATTATATATTGCCTACTGGTTACCTCCTGAAAGCCTCTTTGTTGCTCAAATGTGGCCTCTCTCTAAGCCAAACTTCTCCCTGGCATGGGACATGACTCCCAGGATGAGCTTCTCTGGCACCAAGGGATTATTACCAAGTACCAACTAGCAATGTATCTGGAAAAAGACCTTGATCAAGAGGGGGAAATGGTAAATGCATGTCTCAGTAAGATCTCACTGCCTGCCACAGTAAACAGTGCTTCAAATAGTGGTACTCCTGACGGTTCTAGAGACATCCAGACACTATAATCAGGGCAGACAGCTCAGGAATTTGGCACCCTATCAGGGGCCTTACTTTGGAATTTATGCTCCCCAGTGTTACAGACTTAGACCCATTCATAGTTTCCCTACACATGGCTCTTCTTCCCCTTTTGTTGAATATATAATTAGCACCAAACTTGATAAATATATGTCCCAGAGACTTAAATCTTTGGTCCAATCATGTGCTAGTTGAGCCCTGAATTTCAGCAGAGTTGCAACACCTACTTTCCAGTTCATTGTACTCACCCAGGATGACTAACAAGAAGATGACAATTGACAACACCCATCCCAAGGAACGGAGAGACAGGCAGTGTCTGCAAATACATGGAAGATAATTCCACCCATCTTCCCCATGGAATCTAAGCCCCTTCTCAATTAGAAGCACAGTGGGCACCAACATCCCCAAATCTTCAAGATTGGGGAATGAACAATGGACTAAAGTAGACTTACTATTATTTTAGCAATGGAAGAATTTTATCATTGATATAAAGGCAGTGGCCACCAGAGGTTCTGAGGGGAGGGAGAGGGAAGAATAGGTATAATATGGGGGTGTTTTGGGGACATTGGAATTGTCCTGCATGACATTGCAATGACAGATGCAGGCCATTGTATATTTTGTCATAACCTAAAAAATTGTGTGGGACAGAGTGTAAACTATAATGTAAATTATAGTCCATGGTTAGTTGCAATGCTTCAATATGTGTTCATCAATTTTAACAAATGTATCACACTAATGAAGGATGCTATTAATGTGGGAAAGTGTGGGAGGGGGAGGGAGTGGGGCATATGGGAATTCTCTATATTTTTAATTTGACATTTATGCAAACTAAAACTTCTTTAAAAATATAAAACAATTAAAACAACAACAACAACAACAAAAACCTTTCCAGTGAAGAAAGAGTCCCAAGCCATTTTGTCATGGTGAAAAAGAGCTGCCTAGTGACCTGGGATTAGGGGAAATTAAGGAATGTCTACTGATGCTAAATACGATTATAGGTCACTAAAAGTATATCTGATTTTTAAATCACACTTTGATTTCTATGTATGCTGAGGAAAAGCTTTGCATAAACCTTTTTGTTGTGTCCTGCCATGGAATGCAAATTTTCAAAAGATATTTTAAATACTTATTTATAGAAAGACTATAACAGCCTTGGTGGAATTATTGTAAGCTACTAGGTACATAATGCTACATAAAATATCCAATTTGTATTTTAAAGGTAGGTTCTAAAAGCCCAGAACAAAATAAGTATAGTCAGATCAATAATATGTTTCAAAGTCCTTGATGACTATTTGTATAATCTGCATTTTACAAAGTCCATAAATGTGTATTTAAACATCTTTAGATCCTGTACAGTCTATCATGTATCATGTCATCTCCTTTACACTCCTGTGAGGAATTTCTTCCATTAAAATAAAAAAAAAAACCAAAACCGTTATACAAGGAAATTAACAACTTTTAAAGAAAATATCCAAATCTGGGAATGTAAAATGAGGGCTAACACTTAATTCTTCACTTTTTCTGTTTATTCTTATGTGTTGGAGGGATCTCAGATCAGTATGGTATGAACCATATGTGCTGCAATAATGAGATACAATGGAACAAGTTACGGATTGAGTGTCAGATTGGCACCCCCCCCCCCAAATTCTCTTTCTCCTATTTCGTACAATATGGCTATATGGCTATTGAACATTTTAGTGCCCTGAATATTACAATCCCAGTTGCATTGGTTATAGTATTAGATGACTTAAAAGCTCTATTGAGAATATAAAATAAAGCTCATTCAGCCAGGGAGTTAACATGTGATTGTACTACCTGGTTAAACATGTTCAGCTGAATTATTAATTTTCTGTCTTGTTAAGTACTGGATTCATGACTGGAAGTGAAAATGCATGCAATGTAAAAATATGCTGAAAAACAGTTGTAAAAACCATCATTAGGTCTCGGTATTGCATGACTTCTTGTGAGATGGAGTGACACGTTTCTTAAAACAGGATCAGCTGTCATTTTCACAGGTTTATCCAAATAGTTTATATTGTAAATTATATATTCTAAAGATTTGGGTGACAGAAGGTTTATATAAGAAAATTTATATACAACAAATCCTGGGAGGATCAGGGGAATTGTGTTAAGAGCTTTGAGAAATTATTCAATATTATCTTAGACTTTTGGCCCAAGTAGGAAAAACCTTTTCTAACATATAGAAAGTTTAGTAACCATTAGAGTTTATTTTATATTGAGAAATCATGACTTCCGTTTATTGCACTTCTTCAACCTCATGTATGGTAGCTATGGCAAAGAAAGTGATAAGAGCTCTATGAAGGTGACTGAATGAGAAAGGAATTCTTTTGCTGTGTTGTTTATTTATTTATTTGATATATTCTATATCATCACAATATGTTTTGCAATTACATTTTTAACACTTACTTTTGGAATAATCAACCTAACAACATTTATCAGAGACATATGAAACAGTTAAACTCATGATAAATTCCCTTTTCCTTTCTAGGAGATCTATTATCAAACTTTAGATAGTCCTACTTTCTACATCAGGAGTTGTGTTTCTGTTTTAATGTTGTGAAAAGTTAAACCTTATTTTTTTTAACCTATACAAGACATTGGTCAGGATTTTAGAGAGCACATGGTAATCAAAAGAAAAAAAAAATGAGTCAGCTGAATTCTTTACTTTCCTGGGAACATTTCATTCCTAAATAAATACTTCTGCATTACCGAAGAACAAAGTTCTGCGTACTGATGATAGACAAAATGCACCGAGGTTTCTGGAAATGTTTGTGAATAAGCTTGTTGTTTAAGCCAGCAATTTTCCCTTAGGGCAATAAATATACAGTATTATTGGAATGAAAAATGAGTTAGAAATATCCTTCTACCTCACATCATACTTCAATAACAGCTATTGGTCAAATATCTTCATCTCTCTGAATTTCAGTGTCCTCAAAAAATGGGGACAGGAATATTTACTCTTAGGGTTATGATGGGAATCACACAGGCCCTTTGACATGTGCCAAATAGTGACCACTGAATATTAGCTAACATCATCAGGTTATCATTGTCACTGTTTTCATCGTAATCATTGTTACCATCATCAGGCTCACTTTTTGTGGTTCTATGGTCACTTGAGTAGATGTTGTTGGTCACTGGTGTTAAGAGTTTCACAATATCATTCATTCATTAATTCAGTTTACATATATTGACTGAGCACCTACAATATCGTGGGAGTATGGAATACCATGCTGAGAAAACAGATGCCTCACTGCCATCATAGAATATATTGTTAATGTGTGTAAATCTGATGATCACACAGATAATAACTCTCATATATTAACTGCAGTAAGTGCCACAAATTAGAGTTATATGGATGTTGTGATGAGTCCATATTATAGGGGAATTTGGCCTAGTCGGGGAGGTAACAGAAGTCTTAGTTCTGCACAAAAAATTGACCAAGCCAGGAAAGAAAGAATGTTTAGGCATAGAGTATACCGTGTGTGATAGGACGTTACATGCCAACTTCAAAGAACTGAAAATAAGGCAGGTATACCTGAAGCAGACAATATAGGAGGCAGGGTGTCAGCGCTATACTAACAAGGTTTGTAAGGAGAAACCATTAACAGCCTTAATTTTTAGAGCATTTGGGAAAGACTGGAGTGTTTTATGCACCCAGTGATAGATCAGATTTATGGTTTTTTGTTTTTTTTTAAATCACTGGCTCTAGATGGGTTTATGTTTGGATAGGATAAGAGAGGAAGTGGAAAGCCCAGTTATGAAACTATTTTAATAGTCCAGCTTATAGAGTAGTAGCCTGAGTGAGGGTAGTGGTGCTGGAGATGGGTTGAACTGAATGAATTCTACTAAAAATTAGGGAAGTAGATAGGATTTTTGATAGGTTAGCTAGGGAACAGTTGTTGACAAAAGGTGTTAAAGATGCCTCTCAGGTTTCTGACTTGCAAAACTGGATCATTTGTGCCATCAGAAACATTGGGAGAAAACCAAATTTGGAGCAGAGAACTACTACACAAGCAGTTCTGGACATCTTATTTATGAAATTCTATGAAACATCCAAGAGAACATGTCAAGGCACCTGGTGAGCTGAAATGAGAAGATTGGACTAAAGAGTTAATGTGGTGATTTATCTCTATAAAATAGCTTGAGATTCAAGAATAATTTCTAGGGAGGGAATTTGCTGTGAAAAGAGAAATGCAACTTAAAGAACTTTACCTCTAACATCCAGAGAGAAGAGAATGAGCCCGTGGCTGGAGCAGAAGAAGGGACACCAGAGAGTGACATATTGTGGAAGCCAAAGGAAGTGAGTGTGTCAAGAAGTAGGTACTAATAAAGAGTGACTTTTATTTTTTCAGAGGTCAAGTTAGATAAGGACTAAAAATATGTCCATTAGATTTAGTACTGTGTTCATCATTGCTACCCACAGTGTGAGAGTGTGAGGAGGGCAAAAGTCCACGTGAGCTGAGTTGAGGGCCAAGGGGGAGATGTGAAAAGGGAAATAACTGTTTTATACAAGGGATTAGAGAAGTTTAGGGCTGCTTCCAAGGTGTTGTTGGTTTTATTTCTTTAAGATTGAGATTTAAAAAATGGAAATGTTAGTTTTTTTCAAATTAGAAAAGTTGTAGGTTTACAGAAAAATCATGCAGAAAGTACACAGGTCCCATATAACCCTCACACACATAGTTTTCCCTATCATTAACACTTTGCATTAGTGTGGTACTTTTGTTGCAATTGATGAAGAAATATTAGTATAATTACCCTGTCAACTCTAGGCTATCCTTTACATTAAGGTTCACTGTTTGTTGTAAAGCTCTATGCTTTTTAAAAATTTTTTTCTGGTTAACATACCTACAACCCAAAGTTTCCCATTTTAACCACTTTCAAATATACAATTCAATGGCATGAATCACATTCGCAATTTTGTGCTACCATCAGTGGCTCTAGTACCAAATTTTTTTCATCACTCCAAATAGAAACTCTGGCTCAGTTAAGCATTAATTCCCCATTCCCATTCCCACCCCAGCCCCTGGTAACCTGCATTCTAGTTTCTGATTCTATGAATTTACAAATTCTAATTCTTTCATATAAGTGCAATCATATAGTATTTTTTTTTTGCACCTGACTTATTTCACTCTACATGTGGTCTTCAACTATTGAGATTTTGAATAGTTGATTGGCTTTGATTAGTTTTTTTCTCTTTGAGGAGATTCTGTAAATGAAGACCACTGTGAAAATTTGGCAGGCTTTTACTTCTTAAAATTTCTATTTTTTGAATTATCTCTGACAAAGTTATGTCTCTAGGATCACCACTGAACTCATCATGTGCTAACTGACTTTTTTGTTTCTTCCATATTAATAGCCAATCCAAATTGATGATTAGAACAACTGTTTTTCAGTGTAATTAACTATTACATCTCTCAGTCTATCTGGTCATTTTTACAATGGAGACATGACTTCTATTTCCTCATGACTTAGCCCAGCAGCCTCAGGTTTAAGATAAGATACTGGCTTGGAATTGAGAAAATCAATTATATTGTCTAGACACTAATTTTTAGACACAACTGGTGGAACCTTCTTATGCTGTGCTGTATTTTTGGTTGACTTCCCCCCCTACCCCCACCACACACACACAAATTAAGTAGAAGAACCCCTAACCCCTGAAGTGAAAATTTAGGAATGATAAATGTTTCTTAGAATTCTGCAAACTTTTGAATTTTTTTAAAATTTTTAAATTTAAAATTCAACTATAAAATTGAGATTTCTATATTCTCAAGTTCACAAAACATTTTCTCATTCATTGACTTCATTGCTTTTCAAGTGAAAATTGATTAAAAAACAGATTATTCTCCTGTCTAAATGGAGACTTGGGTTCTACAAGCAATTCAGGTTCTTATTTTAAAGTCATTATTTTCCTGCTTCTGGGTCTATCAGGTCTCCCAGGGGAAAAAGATGTAACAACAACAAGAGGAATTTGTAGCAGCTCAGAACTTCTGTGTAGCCTGGAGCAAGCAGAACTGCAGTGCTTAAGCTTCTCTTAGAAGAACCCATTTTTGGCAGGGTTCTCCAGCTCATTCCCCTCCCCCACAGTGCAGAGATATGATGTTGCAATCTCCAGCACTGTTAAATCAGCAGGGATGTCTGTAGCTAATGGTTATGTTTTTCTATTCCGCAGTCTGACTGTATGAATGGGCTGCACTGTCAGTTCTAATGACTTTGGAAAAGAGAGGCAAGCTCCTGGTCCCCTCATGAAGTGTTATGTTAGAGCTCTCCATGTGAAACAAATATCTCCATCCCTGCTTCAAACCACGGCAGTGCATGCCTGCAAAATTCCAGCGAGAGACCAAAGTGTCCCACATATTGTGGCACATTTCCCATAACGTCCTGCAAATTGCAACAGAGTTCGTGGGAAAAGTAAGAGGAAATGATCTTTCTGCGTAGGGATAGCTCATGTGGGAAGGCTAATCCACAGGTTCCCGCAAGAATGGAGAAATACATCTGGTACATTTTTGGAGCACATCATGGAATGGTTATTTTGTATCTCAATTTTACACATTGGGGAAGTATTTGGAATGAATGAATTTCTAATAGATGACTCTAGACTCTGTGTTTTTATATTGTTCCTTTTTTCTATTGAGAAAGTTGCTTCCCAAAAGAATGGACATAGCCCCAGAAAAATGTACATATGGTCATTTCCCCAAACTGTAAGTTCTTAAAACAATTAGCATTGACATCACAGCAGACGGCAAGCTAGTCCTAAATGCATCAACCTTTAGCAAGGCGTTCCCAAAAACTTAATTGGTTAAAGTATTACTATAAATTAAAACATGTTGGAAAACAGTATGTTTACACTGTCTTCCTAGGCAATAGAATAAAACATTAGCAAGTAGGTGAATTTTCTATTGTCCACTTTTACCATCCTTCCACTTACTTCTGCCAGACAAGGTGGAAATTAGGTTTCAAACTGCAGTTTTATTTTTATACTTCTACGAGAACTTTGTCCATTCCCCAAGTAGCATGAATTTGATAAGTATCCATTTATCCTTTTTGTGCTTGTTCCTTCTGAACAAGGACAACTGCTCTCTACTGAACACTTTTACTCTCCCAAGCTGAGTTTGACATAATTACCGCACTGGAACTAAGATTCAAAATCTGATTGTCAATGTCAACTGAAATGAAGGCTTTCATGAAAAACAAAACCTGTAAAATATACTCAAGGCTCATCATCAATTCCACTCATGAGTAATTAAAATATCAATTTATGATGCATTTGTCTTTTACTGGTAAACCTGAAAATCCTATGGATTTTTTTTTTCCTTCAGACATGGATGCTTGAAGGAGAATAAAGTCCAAGAACAATTACAGAGATTCAAATTTTGGATTAGGATTTAATACTACAAATAATATTCCGGAGTGTGTGGAATAATCTAAATTAAACTAAATTATTTTTTGATGTTTAAGATTTCCTTAGCACTATATAAGAAAGAATTGTGATAACTTAAGCTGAACTATTTGTTGATTTTTCCTTGTACCTGGGAATATGGTTCAAGGTTCCTTAAAGGGGAAATAAGCTACAATGCTCTGTGTGTTTATTATGTCCTAGGCTCTGTCCTAGTAGCTTTGCATTTGTATTGCCTTTTTATTCCACCTACCTATCCATAAGGTAGATATTGTTATCTTCATTTTAAGATGAGATTCAAATACTTGGAGTGACTTGCCCAAGGTCACAGTCACTAATAGAAAAGCATGAGTTTCAAGACCTTGACACGTTGTATCAGTAGGAGTTTCTGTAGCATATAAAGAAGTGGCTTCTAAGAATATTAAGTCAAGGAGGATAAAATATTAGATTAGTTTGGACCACATTTATTAATATAATTGCCTTTAACTGGGTTTGGGGATTTAATTTGTTGAAGACTGAAGACTGAACTCAATGGTGGCGTAGAGTCAATGAAGAAGAAATGCTGGAACTTCTGTAGTATATTTTAATGGAAGGAATCCAAAGGCTCAGGGAGATGAAAATTTTAGGATGAATCTTTTATATGCAACTTGCTTAGTCATGCCCTAAACATTCCTCCAGGAGTAAATTCCTTTCATCTTAACATTAAAAAATGTATTGGTATAGAAAATACCAGCATCCTGGGAAGCTCTGTCATGGCTGTCTTCCAAAGGTTGGTAATGGTAGTAGGAGATTCTGTATTTAGCTCCATGATTTCAATGGGAATAATGGGATCACAGTACGGTAGAGGGCATGTGTCAGTATCAGTGATTAACCAGCAAAGACATGTGCAGTTATCTCAATAATGTACAAGGATGGAGTGGTAATCAAGGCATCAGACTCACAGGGAACTTGTCACAATGTCTCATTGATTGTAGGATCTCTAGTAATGAAATGGATTGGTAACTTACTAAAGTGTTACTCCTTTTATGTGGAAAAATTCTATGAGCAGAAATGTGACATGAGTCACCAAGGTGAGTATTTATGGCCTCACATTCAAGTCCTAGACTTAGACCAATTCACAGACTTGGAGAGCCCTGATTGAAGAGGAGGCCAGGTCTCTTTGAGGAAAGACACTGCAATATGGATATATGGTGAAGCTTTCATTGTATTTTCCTCACTTTGTGAGGTGGGAGTGCTTTCCTACAAGATGTGATATATGCCTAAAAGTAGCAACAAATACATCATGCTGTCTTTCCCATAGCCAAAATGCATGCTTCCAGGAACCAAGGAGGAGAAGTATGAGTGTCCTATCTCTGTATTGTACCTAATAAATCTACTCAAATTTTTGTTAATGTTCCATGAACTTGGGCTCAGTAGCTTTGGAGGTACTGAACTTGAATTTGACAATAGATAAATAAATAGTATGACACCTGAGAAAAAGGGAAGAAAGAAGAAATAAACAGAGCTTCAGGGACTCCATGAGACAATACCTATGGGTCTAAGTTCATGTCATAAGAACCCCAGGAATAGAAGAGAAAGAGTACAGTACAGAAAAAAAATCATTTAAAGAATTAGTGGCTAAAAGTTTCCCAACTACGAAGAACTTTAGTTCAATAATCTCAATACGCTCCACACAGGATGATTCAAATTACTGCAGATTTCTCACCAGAAACCATAGAGGCCAAAAATAAGTGGAACGATTTTTTTTAAAGTGCTGAAAGAAAAGAGTTGTCGACCCAGAATTTGATATCCAATGAAAATATTCTTTAGGGGAATGAAGGTGAAATAAGAACATTCTCAGAGAGAAAACTAAGGGTTTGTAGCCATCAGACATGTTCTGTGAGAATTGCTTGAGGACATTGTCTTAGTTTACCAGGGCTGCTCTGCCAAATACCACACTCTGGTTGGCTTAACAGCAGGAATGCATTGTGTCGCAATTTCAGAGGCCAGAATTCAAAATCAAGGCATTGGCAGGGCCATGCTTTCTTCTCAATGTCTGTAGTGTTCTGGTGCTGACTTGCTGCACTCCTTGGGGTTTCATGACTTGCATTTGTGCCTCTCATCACATGGTGATGTCTCTGTCTCCTTGTGTCTCATCTTCCAGTGTCTGCTGACTTCTGGATTCTTCCTCTGTCTTGGTCTGCTTCTGACTTCTCTTTATAAGACCTCCTATATTTTGAATTAAGGCCCATCCTGATTCAGTTTGCTATACCTAAATAGGATCTTAGAAAAACCTGTATACAAATGAGTCCATAGTTTTATTGTTAACTGATTATACATCTTCAAAGAGTCCTATTTACAAATGGGTTCATACCCACAGGAATGTGGATTTAAATTAAGAACGTATCTTTTTTGGGGTGATGGAGGGATACCTGAGTCAGTCTATCATAGGACATCTTCATACAGAAGGTAAATGATACCTGAAAGAAAACTGGAATATTTGCAGTAAAGGAAGAGCAACAAAAAAGAGTAAATATGTAGGGAAATATGATAGATACTTCTTTTTTTTTTTTTTTTTGAGTTCTTTAAAAATATGATTGAGAGTTGAAAGAAAAAGTATTACATTGTCTGATGGGGTTTTCAAAGTATGTACATATGATGTATGAAACACTTAAAGCACAAAGGAGGAAGAGTAAAGGGACCAAAATGTACATTCTACTTCAAATGGTAAAATAGTGATGCTAAGGAAATAGTAAATTGTTAACCATACGTATTATAAACTCTAGAGCAGCCACTAAAAAAGAAAAAAAAATCTAGGCTAAATGATATTATTTAAAAATTAATTATAATGGAGAGGCAGGGCAAGATGGCACCCTTGTCATCTCTCTTGCAAAAAACTGGCTGAGTGGGGACAGAATCCTGCCTGAGGGGGCAGTTTTGGGAACCTACAAAGCAGGAGGTGTCTGAACATCAATCTGGAGAGACTGCAACAAAGGTCAGCTATCAGGGAGGTGAAGATGGTCAACCATCACACCAGGGAACCGAGAGTGCCTACAACTCCAAGCAGGAAAATCACATCCATCAACCAAGTGGGATCTAAGCCACCTCTTGATATAGAGGTGGACCAAACCAGGGCTCATGGGATGGAGGAATAAAAGATGGATTAGAGTGAACTTACTGGTATTCTACTATAGAACTATTTTGACTAGTAATGGAAGAAACTGTAACATTGATCTGGAGAAAGTGGCCATGGTAGGGAGAGGGAAGAAGAGTTGTGATGTGGGGGCATTTTCGGGACTTGAAGTTGTCCTAAATGATATTGCAAGGACAGATGCTGGACGTTATATATCCTTCCATAACCCATTGAATATACTGGGGGATAGTGTAAACTACAATATAAACTATAATCCATGTGGTGCAGCAATGCTCCAAGATGTATTCACCAAATGCAGTGAATGTGCAACAATGATGAAAGAGGTTGTTGATATGGGAGGAGTGAGGGGGTGGGGTGTGGGGTATGTGGGAACCTTTTATATTTTTTAATGTAACATTTTTTGTGATCTAAGTATCTTTAAAAAAAAGGACAATTTAATTAAAAATCAATTATAATGAACTCTAAAATAAAATATATTCAAATAATATGAAAGAATGCAGGAAAGGAAAAATGAGATTAAAAAACAGAGGTAACAAACAAAAACAAGAAATAAAATGGTAGAACCTAAATTTAAACATATCAGTAATGACAATAGATGGAATGGCCTAAAAACCTAAGTATAAAGACAATGATTTTCATAATAGAATACAAACATGATCAAACAATTTGCTGCCTATAAGTACTCATGTGAAATATAATGATATTGGTTGGTTAAAAATAAAAGGATTAAAAATAAGATGTATCAGGCAAACATTAAAAGAAAGCAGAACTTGTCATATTAAGATCAGACAAAGTTGAGTTCAGAACAAAGAAAATTCTGTATGATAAAAAGGGACACTGCATAATGTTAAAAGGTCAACTAATTTAGAAGACATAATCATCCTAAATGTGCATCATTTAACAGTAGTACTTCAAAATATGCAAGCAAAACTGACATAATTGAAGTGAGAGACAGACAAATCTATACTAAGGGGAGACTTCAAACATTCCTTTCTTAGAAATTAATAGAACTAGTTGAGAGAAAATCATTAAGGGTATAGAACACTGAATAAAACAATAAACCAATTGGATCACCCAAACAGAGCACTTCACTAAATGTAGAAGAATAAACATTCTCTTCAATTATGTAAGAACATTTATTGAGGCAGGCCATATCTTGGGACATGAAATATATCTTATCAATTTTATTTGAAATCATGCAAAGTATGTCCTCTGAACTTAATGGACTCAAACTATAACTCAATAAGAGAAAAATAACAAGATTGTCTCCAAACACTCGGAAATTCAACAGCATAACTCTGTATAACCAGTGTGTCAAATAAGAAGTATCAAGGGAAATTAATAAATATTTTGAAATGAAGAAAATTAAAATACAACATATTAAAATATGTGGGATGCAGTTAAAGCAAAGTTTTGAGGGGGATTTATAGTATTAATAACTATATTAGGCAACAATAAAGTTCTCAGATCAGTAAGGAGCTAGCTTCCATATTAAGAAAACAGAAGAAAATAAAAAATACATCTGAGGCAAGAGAAGGAAAAAGTAATACAAATAAGGACAGAAAGCAATAACACTGAAAACAGAAAAAATGGAGAAAATCAATGAAACAAATCTGATCTATTAAAAGGATCAATAAAATTGATAAACATGTAGTAAACTTAACAAAAAACAGGGAAGACACAAATCATTAATAACAGTAATGAAGGAAAGGGTATCACTACTCCCCCTACATGAATCAAAGTATAATAAGGGAATATTGTGAATAGTCTATGTACATAGGCTCAGCATCTTTGGTGAAACAGAACAATTCCTCCAAAACAAAAGATGTGTAAAACTCACTGATGATGAAAGGGATAACTGTAACAGTCCTATAATTATTAAAATAATTAAATTGATAATTTAAAAACCCATGAAAAATAAATCTCCAACTCCTTATTAGTTTCATTGCTAGATTCTACCACACACGTAATGAAGAAACAACACCAACTTTACACAATCTCTTAAAAAAAAGAGGAAATTCTTCCCAATGCATGTTATGAGATAAGCATTACCATGATATGAAAACCAGAAGGACAGTAAAAGTCAATACAGACCAACATCTTTTATGGATGTAGATTAAAAAATCTTCAATGAAACATTAACAAATAAAATTCAGCAATATATATAGAATAGTACCTTATGGCCAATTATGATTTATCCTATGAATGAAAGGTTGGCTTTGTATTTGAAAATCAATCAATGAAATTCACATATTACCATTCTAAAGAAGGAAATAGGGAAAATAGGGAAAAATTCACAAATGGTATGATTATATACATAGGAAATACCAAGTATTTACCACAAAATGAAGGAAAAAGGAAAACTCCTAGAACTCACAGGATACAAGGTCAACACAGAAAAACAATTGTATTTCTATATTCTAGCAATGAGCAATTGAAAATAGAAACTTAAAAATACTATTTATAATAGATCCACAAAAATTAAATTCTGAAATTTCACAAAACATGTAAAGGAACAACATGCTGAATATTACAAATCCTGATGAGAGAAACCAAAGAGAACCTCAATAAAAGGACAGGCATACTATGTTCATGGATTTGAAGATAAACTATAATGATGCAATTTCTCCCCAAGTTGATCAACACATTTAGCAGTTTTCCAGTCACAATCACAGAAGGATTGTTTGGTAGATACAGAAAAACTGATTCTAAAAGTTATGTACTTATTCTGTAATTTGTCCATAAATTGAGTCTAAAAATTGAAAGCTAATAAACACATTTTAGACTATTAGCCTAGCTTAATTATTCATTTTTATTGTGTGTGTTAGGGCCATGTTTACTTCATTTTTACAGATGCATTGTGGCAACCTCCACCACTCAAAGAGTATTTCCAAGGATAATTTCATATCGATTCTCCTCTTTTTTACATAACAACAATGCATTTTATTAAATCTTCAGCTTTTCCTGACCATCAGTGATACAGTTGATTACCTGTCCTCACCCTCTAACCCTTATTTCCCTCTCACAATCTTTTTTTTTTTTTTTTGAGTCCTTGATTTTCTTGCTCCAATTTGGTCTGGTAGTACCCCTCTCTGCTCTTCTGAATTAAATCTACTATTTTCTAAATCTGTCAGGTTGCTTTTCCATTCAGTTTGTTCTATGTACGCACTCAGAAAAGGGCCTATAAACTTTAGCGATTGAATGTCATGAAAATGTTTTATTCTGTCATCAAGCAAATTAAGCTATTTTGGATAGATAAAATTAGATTAAACATACTCTCCTATTGTCTTTTAGCATCTTAAAATGTCAGTGGGAGGTCTGATAGTCATCTGATCTTTATTTTTAAGTGACTCTGTAGACATATTTAGGATCTAATCTTTATTCTTAGTGTACTGATTTTTTCCTACCAGTGAGTCTAGATGGGATTACTCTACAGATAATTAGAGAAGACTCTAAATCGAATGAGTTAGAGGCCCAAAATTATTTTTCTTTCTTAGTGTTTTCTGCCATTTTATATGATGGAAAAGAGAAATTGGGGAGCTGTCCCAATTTCGGTTTCATGGACTATCATTTCTTGTTGTTGCTTTCTCTCTCTCTCTCTCCTCCCTCTCAATTCCCTTATTCAAATAAGTTTGGAAATATAGCATGATTTTCTTTTGGAGAATAATGAAATTCATTAGCATGTTAAAGATTCTGAAAAATGTTATAGTAAAAGAAACACATTAAATATTCCTTAATCCTGTGTATCCCAATGTTTTGATTATAGAATTCTTTTTTTTTTTCAATAATTTCTAACCACACAATAGATTTCATGTTTTAAAAAACATCCTCAGGTAAAGCTGGCCTAATGGAATAAATAAAAAGTTGGTTTCCAGGCAAGATCCTGGCATCAAATAATTGTAATGCTTTTATTGTCTCTCATTATTTTGTTGTTGTTTTCCCATTTGTTAAATGGAAAAAAATATTACATTTTCTAGATGCTGTTCAAAGATTCTTTTTCTCTCTAGTTCTCCATCTTTCCTTATATCATTTTTAGGGTTGTTTACAGAATTATTTGTGTTCTTTGATATTTTAAGAACACAATTTTTTGTTGTTTTCACTGACTTGATCAAACATTTCTGCTTAAACTTGCTTAAAGTTTACTATATTTTTGGAAATATATAAATATGCCAGTTAACACATGAAATAAAAAGCGGGCAGTATTTCTTTGATTAATTTGTTGTTTTCCATTACAAAGACAAAATGGGTGAAACAATGCGGAGATGCAATTACATGACCCTTGTCCTCGTACTGTCTCTAGTAGTGGAAAGTATTCATTTTGTTGCTTTTTATTTTCAGTAAAGGTGTTAGGCCTTTGCCTCAAAGGTGTAACATCAGAATAACAAGACATCCTCTTTTGCCTTAAATCTGACCTTCCCTGCATCCTATTCATCTTTTATTTTGAGTCAGCTAAAGAAGCTGCCAGATATTGTTCTCTTTTCGGAAATTCTTCCTGGAATCCTGAAGTAAACTTTCAGTGGGAAAAAGCAAATGAAGTCAAATTTCCTTGTGGACTGCTGAGTACAAGAAATATATTAGTACAACCCTTGACAGTTTTCCAGAACTTTATAAGCTACTGATGCAGATTATGCAGTCTTGATTATTGTCAATTGTTCTCAATTATTCCAAGTTTGAGCTGAAATGATTTTAAGAAGACTCCTTTAAAATAGAAGGAGGGAATTCTCTCAGTTTCTAAAGAGAACTAAATCCAATATAGCTTTGGTTTTGTTTTGTTTTGTCTTCACAAGAGAATGATAAAATAATTAGTGATTATAAGTGATTTGATTGTTTATCATATGATGTTAAAAAAACAGGTAAGAAAGTGAAAGAATTTTTTTTTGTTTTTTTTTTTTTGCCATTGAGTACCAATATTTTTGTGACTGGCTACATGTTTAAACAAACTAAAATAAGCAAATATTCATGCCAGGGTCTTAGTTAATGTCATTTTGCTTGGCTAAGAAAATTTGAAACATCTCTGAGAAGACATATTTTAAGAGAGTATTAGGACATGCATATTTTTAGGATGCTAATAGAGCCTCTCACCCCCTTGGTTTTAGCTGCCAGAAATTATGATTCATAGTTCTTGATAGCAAAGAACAGAAAACATTGTAAAGGAGAAAATATTCTAACATATTGCTTAGGAATGATTTCTGAGTGTCAGTTAATCAAACATTTCTCTTTCATCTCTTCAGGAAAATGCACACTTCTGTTTTGAAAAATGGATCCGAAAAATCTTTATTTTTACTTTCTAATAGCCCATAATTATTGATGAATTCTTAGTAGTATTATAAAAACTGGATGGTGAAAGAATATATAGCATTATAATGATTTATAATAACAAAAATGATACAGCTAAAAATTTGTTTATAAAGAATGTTTTAAAGAAACAAGGGATGTGCTTTTTTTAAGATTCTGAAGAACATGGTAATATCGTTATATTTTATTAATCTGACTACTTCTGCTCTAGTTCTGGAGATAAAAATATAAGTCAATTCAAGAACTACAGTTAAAAGAGTTAAAAATTACAATAGAATGTAAAATTTCAAAATATATGACATCAAGAATTAGTTGCATTATGCTAGAAAGCTTTGGAATAATTTAGACTTAGGGGTTGAAAAACAATGACTTGTTATGATTTTAATATATAGTCAAAGTTTTCAGCATTGAATAATTATACTTGCAGAAATCTTAAGTTATACATGGTATTGGTTGTGATAACACATTTTAAGATGCTACTGGTTCTTTTATTAAAGTTGACTTTACTCCTTGTGACATGGCTTTCTCAACGAGTGGTTGTCTGGGCTAGAATTACCTATTGATCTTAATAAATTTCTGTTTCCCCTTTCTTATTACAGCATATCTGATCATATACAAGAATGTGAAGAGAACACCATTTCCATTGAAAACCTTGCAGTATAATGATTATTTAGCTTTTGAATGATTATGTCACATAAAACTAACTAGTTTGTGAAAATCTTCATATACGAGAAAGCATCTTACAAAAAACACTCTCTTATCAAACTGATCAGTCAGTATTAAAACATCCATGGGTAGGATATTGCAGATTGAACTGTGCAAAGCATTTGTATTTTAATTAAAATTTTAGAGGGAAACCTCATCACATGAATTAATCGTAAGATTTTAGCAGGTTGCATAAATGGTGACAAAATTTACATCTTTGTATTCAGGAAGAGTATAGAGTTACTTGGTGAAGATCACTACATATGTTAAATCCTTTCAACACGTGCTATAAATATTAAAGATCTGTGGCTATTAAATTCCGTGAGAGCAAATGACTCATGAGTAATTACAAATACCTGTTCTGCTTCTACTTATCACTTATTTTGTGAAAAATAGCATGGAAAAAAAAATATAAACATCACACAAAAAAGTACAACCTTCTGTTGTATTATGCTTTATCATAGAATGCTTTATCATAGAGTAGAACATGATAGGCCAATTCTATGTAGAACTAAACCAATATTCAAAGAAAGTGAGAATTCTTAAGGCCAGGAACCTTAATACCCTTAGGTGTCTGCTGTATATATTGCCCCTCCCCTAGCTCTTAGCTTTTTCACTTTTTCACCTGACATCAATGAACAATGGGTGTGGCCATTTCAACACATCATCAGAAGGTAGAACGTCTGTCTGTTTGTCTCAGTGCATGACCACTTAGCTACTGAGAAGTGGCTGAGTAGAAGCCACATGCTCATAGAAAGTTTAGAAGGAAGATACTGTGCTTCTTAGAATTTTAAGATGCCCTCTGGGGGAGCGGATGTAGCTCAAGTGGTTGAGTGCCTACTTTCCATATGTGAGGACATCGGTTTGATCCCCAATACCTCCTAAAAACAAACAAACAAATGAAAAGACCAGCTCTCACTGGGGAGTGGATGTAACTCAAGTGGCTGAGCACCTGCCTCCCATGTACGAGGTCCTGCGTTCAATCCCTGGTACCTCCTAAAAAAAAAAAAAGATGCCTTTTGAATCCTCAGGACTCTAGACCTCCCAATAGGCAGGTCAATTTTAATGGATTTTACATGTTGGGCTTCCAAATTAGATGATAGCTGAAGAAAGACTTCCACTACTCAGAAGAAAGCTGAAAACATCAAAGTACAGCCTGTCATGTCATAAGTGAAGAAATTGTACTGAAAGTTTAAGTTAAATGAAGATGTGGAAGGGCCTCATATTTTTTTCAAGGTACATGAAATGGGAAGTGATACTAACACATTCTTCAGGAAGTTCTCTAATCAACTTTATTGATCTCTTGTTGGCTCTCGTTTGTGTCTTATTTTTCAATTGATTCCACACCCAGGAGGGAAGAAAGCAGTTATTTATTGAACTCTCTATAATCTCCAAGTAAATATTATTCATACATGACAAATAGCAAATAGGCAAGCATCCTCAAAGAACTGAGCAATGCCAATACTATCCCAGTGTGCAAATCTATTGCATATTTTAGAGAGGGGAGAACTTATTAGAAACAATCCCTATTTGAATTCCACTCAGAAGGTGATTTTTAAAAAATTGTTTTAACCAGTCTAAGTCAATTCTGACCATGGTGGATGAGTCTATCTAATTGAAGACATTTTCTTGAATGATGTCCCTTCAACCAGTCCATGGTTCAAGTCATGGACCTGGAAAATATTCCTGCCACCTCTTTCTTCCTCACCCTCTGAAGCTACTGTAGAACCAACTCTGGTTGATTCCATCTTTGAAAGAGCTTTCAATCCCAATATATCTCTCCATCACCACTGTCATTACCCAATCCTAATCCATTATCATCTTTTTTTCCTATAGTATTTATCCACTATGATAAATTCTTAACTGCTCCTACTGCTTATTGTCTTCTCATAAATCATTCCTCACACAACTGTCAGAGTTATTAAATCATGCTACTCTCCTGTTTAAAAACTTTAAGTGGTTTCCAACATCCAGAGAATAAAATCCAAGCCCCTTGCCATGTTCTGTAAGGCCTTTGGTGATCTGATACTTGACTAGATTCACTCTTTCTCCTCATCAATGACTATACTTAGCTTACCCTTATTATCTATCAATTCCCTTGGCAATGCTTTAGGTCTTTCATACTTCTTTCCTGCCTAGAAACTTTTTAATCCCCATTATCCCTCTTATCTCCCATAGAGCTCAAACTAAATATCACTTCCCAGGTCTTTCCTGACCACTCAATCTAAAATAGTCTCCAGTCTTCCCTCTGTTGTTCTCTTTTAAAATACTCTGTTTTCATATCTCATGGCACTTATCGACATTTTAAATTTATTTCTGTGTTTACTTGTTTGCTGTTAACTTGAAGAAAGCTCACCTCAAACTGGGAATAAATTGTAATCTATTAACTAACAGGTACAAATATTTATATACATATACAGGTAAATCTAAGTAACTTCATATACAGTTATATAATAGCTATAGTGAATATCATACAGCTAATTCTTCCTGCATAGGGTACTGGTGAATTTCTTGGTAGTGAGTGGAGCAGTATGTAGGTCTAGAACAGGTACTCTTCTTTGTTCATCATCTTGGTATTTGCTTCATCTGCTT
Source organism: Dasypus novemcinctus (assembly GCF_030445035.2). Taxonomy (NCBI): domain Eukaryota; kingdom Metazoa; phylum Chordata; class Mammalia; order Cingulata; family Dasypodidae; genus Dasypus; species Dasypus novemcinctus. The sequence goes on along the minus strand of NC_080679.1, from coordinate 105,055,678 downwards.
CCAAGTGCTGTCCTATCATTGATCAAACTTGATTAGATGATCTATATCCATCAGTTTTGACCCAATTTGCAGCCTGGATCTGAGTAGCAATACTCAGTGCAGAGAGTTCTGAGTCTTTTGGTCACAGTTGTTCTAAGAACAGTAATTCAAATACAGGGATTTCTGTTGTATGCCTATCATGCTAGATGTTACATTTCTGTTCTGAAATATACAGACTTCTACATTACTGAAAATGTTGGAGGTGAACACCCTCTGCTATTGTGTTCTGTAAAATGCTTATTGCCTATAGTCTTTGTTTGTGGTCTATTATAACAAATACTGCAGACTGTTTGGTTTGAACAACAGGAATTTACTGCCTCACAGTTTTGGAGGCTAGAAGTCCAAATTCCAGGTGTTGGTAAGATATAATTTCTCTGAAGTCTGTAGCATTCTGGTAGTGGCTAGCCAGCAATCCATAACTCAGTCTTTGCCTCCATCACATGGCCATCTGTTACCTTCTATCTTTTACTGCTGACAGTGTCCAAATTTCCTCTGCTTATAAGGACTCCAATCATACTGAATTAAAGCTTACCCTCATTCCATTTGGCCTCACCCTTACTAATAACTAATGGAATCTTCAAAGGTCCTATCTGCAAATGGGTTCATTCATAGCACATGGGGACTATGATTCAAACCTTATACCTGTGAACACCCATGAATGATTTAGATATAGAAGTTTTACACAGTCCCCTCTGACTTTGGCTATGAAGAAGTACATGTTTCCAGAAAGTTCTCTCCATTAGTTAAAATCTTTTTCCTGCATGAGTGGTTCTTAGTTACAACTTTCCTTACTTGTGCCAACAACTGTAGAGGATAGGGGTTTCTACCTAACTCCTTCTAGCCTACACTGTTTGCATTTTTTTCCAAAAACCAATATTTTAAATTAAGTCTAAAACTGCTTAGACACAGGCAAGTTTGATATGGTCCAAAAGGCTCACTTCTTTCAGATATATGTTATGGCTGGTGAAATGCAGTATCATTTAGTCATTGTTGTTGAAAGCTAGCAATTTCCTTTTCAAAAACAGACAATTTATTGAAGATCAACTCTATTCTAGGCAAGATGTTGAACATGCATATTAAAATGTAATGCTGACCCAAGCATGACTTATCCAAGAAAACACAACATTTGTCAAGGGGCTTTAGCAGAAGAAAGAGTAGAGCTTTACTTCTCTATCTTTGTAAAGTTAGGTTAAAACTTCATATCAGTAAAAGTTTCAAAGTGGAAAAAATAATGCCCATGATTGATAATGCTGTCTTTCCTCAAGATGCCTCAACAACAGTGAGCTCTTGGTGAATTGAACACAGTGCAGTATGATCCTCAGCCTGTCATCTCAGAAGCCTGATTTCAGTTACACAGTAAAAGCAAAATCCATTGTTCAAGATGATCAATGAGGAGAGTCAGAATACCACCTTCTTAATTTAGAGTGAAAAATATAACTCACAGACAAGCCTGATATACTTCGCACAGCCTTATATGAGCATCTAGTTTATTAACAGAAGTGTACAAAGATCTAGGTTGATCTATCCCATCTCCCAAATGGGTTCATTCCATTGTGTTATTGACTCTTTTATTGCTATATAGCGTCCTTCTTTGTTTAACAGTTTTTGACTTAAAGTTTATTTTGTCTGATATTGGTATAACGAACCATCCCCTCTCTTTTTTTTATTATGATTTCCTCATCCTTTTGCTTTCAACCTATTTGTGTCTTTGGATTTAATATGAGTCCCTTGTAAATAGCATGCAATTGTTTCATTCTTCCTTATCCATTCTGCCAATCTCTGCCTTTTTAAATGAGACAATTAATTAATTTACATTTAAGGTAACTATTGATAAGGCAAGAATTACTTCTGCCATTTTGCTAAATTTTTCCTACAAGTTTGATACCTTCTTTTTACCTTTTTTCCTCCATTACTGATTTCCTTTTTGTCTAGATGATCTGCTATATTGAGCCATTTTTAATCACTTCTGAGGACCTTTGTGTACATTTTTAAGATTTTAAAAATAATTACTATGGAGTAATTCAGCATCCTAAAAATATTATAACTTAATTTATATTGATAACAATTTAACTTCAATATCCTATACATACTCTGTTCTTATATCCAACCATTCCACCCCTTTATATTCTTGTCTCAGGTTGAATGTATATGAACTTTGTGCTCAGTAGCAAGTGTTTGGGCATTTGAATTTTAAAATAGTAAGACGTATAAGACACCATTACAAATGAAAAATGCAAGAATACTGACAGATTTACCTATATAGGAGGTCTTTATTTATTCATACAGGTTTGAGTTAATATCTAGTGTCCTTTCCTTTCGATATGAAAGACTCCCTTTTGCATTTCTTATAAGGCAAGTCTAGTGGTAATGAACTCACTCAGCTTCTATTTATTGAAATGTCTTAGTTTCGCCCTAATTTTTGAAGAAGAGCTTTGTTGGATATTTTATTCTTGGATTACATATTTTTTCTTTCTGCAATTTAAATATGTTAGCTCACTGTTTTCTTGCTCCATAGCTTTTATTGAGAAATCGGATCTTGGTCTTATTAAGAATCCCATGTATGTGATGCATTGTTTCTCTATTGCTGTATTCAAGATTCTTTGTGTTTGGCATTGAACAGTTTAATTATAATGTGTCCTGGTGTGTATTTCTTTGGGTTCATCCTGCTTGGCATTCTTTGAGCCTCCTGGATATTTATATTTATATCTTTCATCAGATTTGGGAAATTTTCAGTCATTATTTCTTTGAATGCTTTTCTGCACCTTTATCTCTTTCTTCTCCTGGGACCTCTATGATGCATATATTGCTATGCTTGATGGTATTTCAAAATTTCTTCAGGCTCTATTCATTTCTGTTCCATTGTTTTTTTCTTTCTACTTCTCACACTAGTGAATTTCAATAGTCTTATCATCAAGTTCTCTGATCCTTTTTTCTGACTCTTCCAATCTGCTTCTGAACCCCTTCATTGAGTTCCCCCCCCCCCACCCCGTTATTGTACTTTACAGATCCAGAATTTCTGTTTGGTTCTTCTTTATTATTCCTATCTCATTATTGAGGGTCTCATTTTGTTCATATATTGTTTTCCTGATATCCTTTAGTTCTTTGTACATGTTTTCCTTGAGTTCATTGATCTTATTTAAGAGAGTCATTCTAAGACTTTGATTAGTAATTCAGAGACTGAGCTTTCTCTGGAATAGTTTTTGCCAAATTCCTTCCCCCCTGCCCCCTTGTGAATGGACCATACTTTCCTGTCTTCTTGTATTTTTTGTATTTTTTGTTGTTGTTAAGAACTAGACATTCCATATATCATGTTTTGGTAACTCTAAAAATCTAGTTCTCCCACTCCTCAGTTCACAAGACCAAGAACAAGAAAAAAAAAAGTTTAAAAAGATAAGGAAAGAAAGAGTAAGAAAAAGAAAAAGAAATACTAATAAACAACAACAAAAAAACAGCCTCAAAGGAATAAAAAAGGTGTACTGCCTCTCCAAGCTTCTTGGTAGATGCTGATAGGAAGCTAGAAATTGTTGCTGTCCAGCTGAAACTGGGGCCAGTGTCTGCACTGGTCCTTCAGGGATCCACAAGAGCAAGCAACACCTACCCCTAAAGCAAAGAAGGCAAGTGAAAAAATAGAATCACTGGCTCTTTATGTCCTGGTAGAGGCTGTTGTGAGGCCAGAAGTAGCTGCTACCCAGAAGGCCAAAACCAAGGCTAGGTTTCATGCTGGTTTCTCAAGGATTAGCCAGACTGAGAAATACCCACACACACAAGAAAAGAAAAACAGTGGAAAAAAGGTGCACTGGCTACATCACAGTGGATGTTGATTGGATGCTGAAAGCTGCTTCTGCACAGAGAGCTGAAACCAAGGCCAGTATCTATACTGTGTCCTCAGGGATCTGTCTGGTCAAGAAATTCCCACACACAGAAGGAAAAAACAATAACAACAACAACCAAAGAAGGTGCATTGGTTCTTTATGTCCTCAGTGGATGCTGGTGGGAAGCTGAAAGCCACTGCTTCCCAGAGGGTTGAAACTGGGATTATCATTTCTGTGGTCTCTCAGGAGTCCCTGAAACTGACATCAACCTTCAACCCCAAATTTTGGAGGAAAAATTTCCTCTGCCCATCTTGACCCCAGCTGGCTGCTATTGAGCCACTTTCTGCAACTGCCATTTCACAGCTGCTGCAGTGGGCCAAAACATTAGGGCTTGTTGATACTTTCACGTATAATAAGTGAGCTCTTGGCATCCTCTCCCTTTGTCTAACACTCCAGTGATTGTTGTAAATGTCCAGCCTGGTTCTAGGGTTACTATTACTATTACTATTTAGCAAATTCCAATCTCCTCTTCCAGCTCATTCATTTTTCTGGTGGAGGGAGCAATCTGTAATATGTCTCACTCTGTCATTTTGCTTACCTCCCTAATAGGAATAGAATATTCAAAGTTTTTTGCCTAAGCATTTGCCTCTTATGGATAGAACTGGCTAGGTACTGTCAATATGTGCCACTATGACTTTTTTCTAATGCTTCAGTGGCTGACCAACTCACTTTTGTATGTACAGTCAGTACAAACACAATCAAGTCTTTCAGGACTAGGAGTAATTTCTTCTTTAAGTTGAATATACATGTCTATTCTTAATACATTGTGTGATAATATTAATTAAAGTTTCTCAAAATAAAATCTTAATTGTGAAATATGGAAAACAATGTGTTTAAGGATACTGCATTAATCAGTATTAAATAATCATTTTAAAACTAGGAAGGTTGAACTTGTATTTTAGCCAATCACAGAAGTAAGGGATGAATATCAGGAGTTAAACTGAGAAAGAAGAAAAAGGGAGAAGGGAGTAGTTAAAAATAAGTACTAATGTTGAAATGATTCTTCTTAGGTTCTATTTGATGAGGGCCCATTGATGCTGAATGGCTTGCTTTCTGCTTAGTCTGTATACCAGAGAGGGTTCTTTTTACTGTGAATTGGTAAAACTGGACTTCCCTCTTTTCCAGATAAAGTACCTACTATAAAGATTTTGATTTATAATTTTGGATGAGAAATTTTAAATTGCCCAAGTTTAATTTTGATTCATTTATCAGTTTTTGATGTGTTCTGGATATCAGAAAAAAATGCAAAAAAGAAAAGTTAAACCATTTACAATTAACTTAAAATCTATTTCAAATACAGAGTATCCTTATTTGTAGGATATTTTCAGTGCTTTAAGTTGAATCATACCCCTGCTTTTCAGAATTTTGAAATTAAGAATTTATGTTAGAATAAACAACCTGAATGTCATTGTGCAGATAGAAAACAAATCATCAGGTGATTCTCCAGACATGCTTTCCAGTTTTGGAAGTATGTATTAGCCATGCGGTAGTAAGTTTCCCTCAGGCATGGCAGATTAGAGGTGCACAGTATTATGGGTTATAGAACATGAACAAGAACAAAGGTTTTATTCCCATTGTCCTAAATATCATGCAATAAATGCTCTTTTAAAGGAATCTTGCCATGCTTTAGTTAAATATATCAAATCACTTATAGTATGGAAAAATCCAAGCTTATAAGTCTGGCAGGCCATGGGTTCTTAGGGATCAGATACTGCGTTTAGGTTTGCTGCCTGAATTTTATTTAAAACACAACAAACAAAAATATCCTGGCATTACATAGGTTGTGATCTTTGAAGAAAGCAACCTTCAAATCTTGACAACGCTATTGTAAGCTCTGGCAAAACTTTGAATTCTAAATAGGTTGGAGAAAAACTCCTTTCTGATTCATCACGAATATACTGGTTGCTGTTTAAATGTGCTGGAAGGGCAGCTCTGCCCAGATGTCAGTAAGATTTTTTTTTTCTTGGACTTGGCAGAAGACTAAATGTACATTCTCAGAGCTGTGGTTCTCAAAGATTAACCAATGGACTCAGGCTGATCTGTGGTGACATTTTCACTGGACTACAGTGAAATGAGAATAATCAATGAAAAAAAAATTTTAGTAATTGTATTCTTTTAAAAATCATCCTTTATGAGAGATTCTGTACTGTCCACTTTTGGGGGTATACATATCCTTTCTTTTATGATTTAAAGATGTAATGATAGTAGTGGATGTAGTTTTATTGCTCCTTTTTAATGTCTTTACCAAGCAAAAAAAAAAGGCAATCCTACTTTACTTCCTAACATATTTGGGGATGTTTTACTGGTTCACAAAATCTCAAAGTCTAGAAAAAATCCAGAATTAAGAGAATGGTAGTTTTCTAGAAAATAAGTTCTTAGTTTATTCTTCTTACTTTGATTTTATTGTGACTTTCTGATTATTGTGATAGATAGCTCTGCCTCATTTTACCTGAGATTAGAAACTAGATACAGGGGAAGTTTTGAAGCTATTTAACATTACCCAAAGCTTATGACTTTTTTTGTGTGTGTAAAATTTGGCCAATATAGTTATGGCCTAAATATTGTTAACAGAGGGCTACTGTCAGAATTGGGAAGTGTCTCATAAACAAATATTACATTTTATACTGGCACAGTTTGTTTGTTTGTACATTATTTATGCATAACTCTGACAAGTGATAGAAACAAAGTGGATTCTGCACCTTTAGAAAACATGTTGCCCAGTTAACAAGAACATTTTGGGTACTTTATATGCCAGAGCTAATCTGGGTTTCTATACCTTTTACGCATATTTCTGAAGACTAAGTCCTTCCTAATTTCAGTAGCTATAGTACCCATAGTGGAAGCCTAGTCTAAGGAGTGCTTCTTAAGTTATGTGAATGCATTTGAGAACTGTGACCTGTACGACTTACTAAAATGTACTCATAAATAGAAATATTTATAAAATTATTGAATATTAACATGAAAGAGAATTTGTAGTTCTTTTAAGTAGAATTTTTACAAAATCGATTGTATTGCATTTGCTAAAACACCCAAATTCTAAACAATAGTTTCTGGATATAGGATAGAGGAGGAAAAAATTGATGTGGGTGGAAGGCGGGAAGGTTGAATAAAAAGTTTGTGTCATTTTTCTGTGCTAAACTCCATCAAGTTAAAGATTGATAGTACCACAATTTTGCTATTTTACTATGAAGCTCATTATATTATTAAGCATGAAATATTCTTCTATACTTAAATAATTATTTTATTCATTAATAGATGCCATTTAAAAACTAAACATCTACCTCTATTTCTAAAGGACTTGAAGCTGTATTATGTATTTTTATAATAAATTCTTGAAAATGATACAATCAAGAACAAATACTGTTTAGAATAGTTTCCCATTACTAGAGATGATAGGAGCGCAACTAATAATCATATGTCTAGTATTACATATCAATCATGACTGCACATTAGTATCAAGGGGCAGTTTTAAACCATACTGGTACTTGGGGCCCACCTGCAGAGATTCTAGTTTGATTGGTCCAGGCATTTTTTAAGGCTTCTGGATGATTCTAACAGCTCTGGAGTTCGAATATATGTTCTGTCCTAAGGCAGATACCTCTATAGCAGTGACTCCACAAAGAAAGGGTTTCTCACATATTGTTTGACCTTAGAAAATTTAGTAAGAAAGATTATATTTAATGTCTGTTCCTAAAGGATTGGTTCTTGGGAAATAAAAATTGGAAAGAAGAAATTTTGGAAGGTAATCTTGGTATTTTGTTTCTTCCCCATCCTTGTCATGTCCTCTCCAAATAGCTGCCCTTTACTGACTTTCTTCCATCTCTTCCAGAGCTGATTAGCAACTTCTAGCTCTGTTAATACTCATCCAGGAACAAGCTTACATCTTTATCACTCTGAGCGGGCTTCAGCAACCTTGCAAATGTTCAATTTTTTAAACTTGCTGAAATTTAGTACCAGATCAGAAGCAAAGATAAGAATGAATACTAGGAGAAGAGTGTAAGTGGGGGAGGCTCTTTCCCCAAGGGATTGGAGAGATTTCCAATTATGCGTGTATGTGTTTTTTTTATATATATATATGCATACTATGGTACTTATGTATGTACCAGAAACGCTATGTTGTGTTACTGGGATTTCAGAAAGCACAGTGTGATAACGAGTCTTTCTCTTTCTTTATACTGTGTGCTTCTCCAGATCAGGAATCTTCATTCATTATTTTGTATCCTTAATTCTTGCACAGTTGGCTAGCATATTGGTGCTTAATAACTGTTGGTGAAATGAACTGAATGTTAAAAGGGAGGAAGGAGAAAAGGAAGAAAGATGAATTTAAGGTGGTATTCAATACGACAGAACAGAGGATAAATAGTTTGGATGTGTTAGCTGTGCTTGTAACCAGCTTCTGTACGCACCTTGTGTTGCTGGGGTGTAGGGTATACCGGTCAGGGTCAGGAAAGTGAGGAAGGTTATTCATCTAGCCTGGCCCTGAGGTTGCATATAGAAAGATTGACTCTGGAAGCCCATGGCCTGGGAACCCTCAGGTCTTGAAATGAGCCTCACTGATCCACACGAGAGATGAAGGGGGTGGGTAGTGGGGTACAGGACCGAAAACTCGATTGAGATAGATTCACTTGTGGAAATAAGTTTTCAGTGTCCCGCACCCCCACTGACTGGTGAAATGGTATTTCTATATTTCTAGTTGGCTTCAGCCTTGCTTAGGAAGTAGCACAGGAAATAAAGATGTGTCAGAAGACCAAGGCTTTGTCTCTCCAATGGTTTAGAGAACATGAGATTTCAGGGGATCTCAAATTCCTGCTTTTAGGAATTCACAAGCATTTTAGGGCTACATTACAAGGGAGAAAAGGAAAATGAAAAGAGGCATGCTTTAACTCATTTATCTCTTGGTCATCTATCTTTTTTTTGTTTAAATTTTCCTATTTCTCTTCATTCTCTTATTGATCCTTACACGTTAAAAATACCTTAACTGGATAGATTATATTTCTTGCTAACAAAGAAACAGAGGCTGGCAGCAGAGTTTTGAAGTTATGCATAAAAATTATTACTCTGTCATACTTTTGTATATTTTATATTCTTTAATTTGACTTGCGACGTGCATTTTTCTTTTAAAAACAATTCAGTGTGTGTATGTGCGTATAGGTATACATATATATGTGTACTGCATATCATTAAATATTCTTTCTGAGAAAGGCATCAGGTTTTTCTTCCAGGAAAATCATCAACATGTTGCATCAAAGTTAAGAAATATTTCCTTTCTACCAATAAATATTAAAAGTCACCTGTGCTGGGTGTCTTAGGTCTGCCCTTCCAGACCACTTCCTTCTGAGGTGGGGAGGCCAAGTCCAATCTGGTTGGTGTCTGCCGAAGACTGACAACAGCGGTAGAGTGGTGGGAGGAGAGTGGGGCCAGGGTATTCCCCCACCACCTTCCTAGTGCGTGGCCGTGGGTTTGCTGTGACTCTCTACTGCAGGCCACAGCTCCTATTGAGTGGTGTCCTGCAATAGCTACTCTTGGGATCCTGGTAACCCATCCCTCTTCTTGCTTCTTCAGGCCTTAAGATGTCATGACCATGATGGCTACTGCTGTTCGCCCTGGTGCATCCCATTCCAGGGTTATTTAATGAAGGGACTATTTTTTAAATTATTATTTATTTATTTCTCTCCCCTTCTCCCCACCCCCCCGGTTGTCTGTTCTCTGTGTCTATTTGCCACATGTTCTTCTTTTCTATGCTTCTGTTGTTGTCAGCGGCACCGGAATCTGTATTTCTTTTTGTTGCGTCATCTTGTTGTCAGCTCCATGTGGGCGGTGCCATTCCTGGGCAGGCTGAACTTTCTTTCACGCTGGGCGGCTCTCTTTACGGGGTGCACTCCTTGTGCATGTGGCTCCCCTATGCGGGGGACACTCCTGCGTAGCAGGGCACTCCTTGCGCGCATCAGCGCTGCGCGTGGGCCAGCTCCACACGGGTCAAGGAGGCCCGGGGTTTGAACCGCGGACCTCCCATGTGGTAGACGGACGCCCTAACCAGTGAGCCAAGCCCACTTCCCTAACGAAGGGACTATTTACAAAGATGTAAACGTGGTTTAACTTCTCGCCCCTTCCATTTTTAAAAACAAACTAAATAGTTTCCATCTGCTGTGTGTGCTCTGAAATTATAAAGGTACCTGGAATTCAGATAAAAAGATAAATTCTTTTATCAAATCACAGCAAGTAGTTTCTTACTATTTATTAAGCATTAACTCAAATAGTGGTTTTGCTTTTTTCCTTTAAAATTTGGATATGCCTATCATTTGCTTTTCATCTGTCTCCTACTTTGAATAAGTTTGCATGACTGCATATCACTCTGGTAAAAACTTAGGCAGCTTTTTTTGTCTTTCTATAAGTAGTATTTAGATTGCAACTATCAATCTTTCTAAAAACACTTAATAAAAACAATGAACTCCTAATTCAAAAGTATCTTTCATGCAAATCAAATCCATTATCAATATCTTGTATCTTCGTTTTAGTTGGAAACATTAAATTTATCTGTAGGGGAAGCATGGGAATAGGTGCTACCTTTCAATCTATTGTGAGAAATATGTAAGGTTGACAGATGAAAAAAGTAGAGAATGTTTTATAAACCTCCAATCATCATATAAGTGACATGTTTGAGTCAATAAATTTAAGAGGTTACTGGTCCACTGATGAAACCATTTGAAGAAAATGTGCTGTTTGATGTTACAGAAGCCAAAAGCTGAATAAATGTGTCATCTGTTTTTCATTTTAATTTGTTATTTTCCAGAAGTATTTACCATGTTTTTTAAAAAATCTTTTTATTTTTTTTGAATCTTTTTGACAACCTGGAAAAACTCAGAACAGCTTAACAGCTGAGTTATCTAGTTCATATGTAGTGATATGAACAATATATATGAACTTTTAACTGGTGTAAGAAAATTGTCATTTTATTATTCAAGTAGCTACTGATTTTAAAACAAAATCTACTAATATATAAAAGATAAAGACTTTTTTAGTTTAGAACAAAAATTAATTATTTTAAGGGTTTTAAAAATTGCATGTTATAAATATGAAAAGTATTTCTAGGTTGGAGTCAAAATATTTGGAAGCTTGTTATCTAAACACACACACACACACACACACACATACATTTGAAAGGACAATCTTCTCTGTTTTATGAAACTGAATTATTTCTTACTCTTGGCCCTGAGAAAATGTTTCTGGATTAAGTGATTCTTCTAATTCAGTCCTCCCTCCAACCCCTACTCCTCCTTTGCAATTAAGGCCCAGTTACTGTTTTTTCTTTTCTCGAAATTTTCTTCTCTCTCTCTTGCCCAGTTGCTTTAAAAAAATAAAAGCCCCCTTCTCTCCATGCCCTTCCTCTTTTGTCTGTCCCCTGCCTGCTCCCCCAGGTCCCTCCCTTGTACCTAGGATCTATCCTGCCCTGCTTCTTGACGACGCTAATATCACTCTCAGTTTGGCTACTAAATCTTGCGCTATGCCATAAACAGACCACTTGTATTGCCTCTGGGTATCCATTATGCATGGCCAAAACCACTGTAAATGCCATACTCCTTCATCACTGATTCCTAGTCAGCAGTAGGGAGAGAGTGAAATATCTGTGTCTTCCTTCAAAGCCATTGTCTTCCACTAGTTTTCACACAGGAGAATGAAATAGAATGTTCTCAGGTGTATTGAGTTATTTTCTAGGTGTGAGTATTTTTACCCAGCCCGGTTCAGGCAGCAGAGTAGGAAAGTGGCAAGGGAAAGCTGCAGGGGTGTTGAAAGTCCTTAAATGGGATCTTGTAATTTGTAGAAAAGAAATAGTTCTGCAAACAGGAGACATGATTACATAGGCTTAATTAACAGTTCAAAGTATTAGGGCGGAGTTAGCATGGTGGGATGCATGTTTCTCGTTCTTTAATGAGCAAATGACCCTTTTGAGTGTGTGAGCGCATATCAGAAGCACATGGCAATGGTAGTGGTGGTAGATCTGATCAAAGTTTTTAAAAACTGACTCCAAGTATTTGATGAAGGAGATTAACATGGAGACAATTTACCAAATAAATACAGCATAAAGAGCCAAGAGATGTTCTGAGGGACTTCAAGGCTCCAGCTTGCCCACATAAAGAATATCATTAGACTGAAAGAAACAAAGACCAGAATAAATGTCTAGTGTGCGGAGTTCATAGAGTAACTGAACTGCCGATTGATGAATTTTTGTTCTCTTTTAAATATATACACCAGAAGATGCTCTCTGTTTTTAAAAGCAAACAAAGCGATGCATTTGACTTGGGTTCTAACTGTATAACTCTCTCAAGTGTTCTAAAAGATTTCTGGACCAGAACTGGTTAATTAGTGCTTTGTGTTGCACTGTGTTACATATGACCTAACCAGAGATAAAAAGGTTGAAAGGTCTCTTGTAACCCTGCAATGCCATTTGTAACACAAAAATAACCCCCTTTCATTACTGGCATGCCACTGTAGCACACAGGTTATTTTTTCCCTTCATTGCAATAAGGGCTGCTTTCGCATCAGAAGAATTCTTGGCAAATTAATGCGCTACCTCTTGGACTAATTAAATTAGAAAGGATCAAAAATACAGAGCGGCTTTTGTGGTGGACACAATGTCGTGCTTCATGCATCTTGCTCAGAGAGGAATTTCTGCCATTTAGCCCCCTTTTGCCTCTAGCAGTGTTCTGGACTCTCTAACACAGTCAAGTTCCTAATTTGCCTCAATGAGAGAGAATTATTAACTGATAATAAGAAAAGAAGCATTCACAGCTCCAGGCTGGGCTCCGTGGAAAAGGGCGATCTACCCAGCACCTGAAGCGCATGCAATTTTTATTAATTCCTGCCTAAAACAATGCATTCAGGAGTAAAATTGCTGTGCAGATGACAAAAACAATTACGCCTTTGATTCGTTCATTCTAAAAATGTGAACCACTTTAGCTCAAATATAACTAGATTAAACAACTGATGTGGTTGCTCACCTCTCTTTAAATCTAGTTTGTATTGCAGCAAGTGTGTTTTATGTTGAGAAGTTGCCACTGCCACTTAAACTGATTGTTCCTATTGAAATTGCTGAGTGCACAAGTGATTTTGACAATAATTAACATTGTTCTCTCTATACTGTGGTCCTTTGTTTGGAAGATGACACTGATGATGGTGTTGCTATCTTTATGGGCATTAATCCCAGAAGGAGCGATATAGGCTTCTGCAATTAATCCTTTCAAAACTATGTGCTTCTGAAGCCTTTCCCTGATTTGATGCTGTTTATAGAGTCTATTGTTTGCAGGTCTGTCTCCTTGCCTCTTTGGTGTCCTGGTAGCTTTGATCAAAACATGATACCTACACTTCGCCTTGCTGCAGTATCACTAATGGCTTATTGCTTTCGAGATATTGTTATTTCACGACAAGGAGATGTTCTTCAGTTGATATTTGTAGAGTTTTTTCTGCTAGTCTTTTGGGGGTAATTTTATTTTAGTTAATTCTGCTGTCTTCCAGGTGCCATATGTTCAAAGTTGACAGTTTGGACTCGTCTGTATATGTAACAATGTTAAATGGAGTGCATTTCTTTGTTTATGAGTGATAACTTCAAGTGTGTTTGTCGAAAATGCTTAAAAAGTGTGTTGCCAATTGTACCATGGCCAAACATATTCTTTTGGAGATCATTGGCTTGGTCATAATTTTTATTGGCAAAAATTTTGTCTTTTTATTGTTGAGTTATAGGATCTCTTTATATACTCTGGGTAGTAAACCCTTACTGGATATGTGTTTTCCAAATATTTTTTTCCCATTGAGTAGGTTGTCTTTTCACTTTCTTGACAAAGTCCTTTGATTCACAAAGGCTTTTAATTTTGAGGAAGTCCCATGTATCTATTTTTTTTTCTTTCATTGCTTGTGTTTTTGCTGTAAAGTTTAAGGGATCATTGCCTACCGCAAGAACTTGATGATGCTTCCCTACATTTTCTACTAGGTGTTTTATAATCCTTTCTTATATTTAGGATTTTGATCCATTTTAAGTTAATTTTTGTATATGGTGTGAGGTAGGGGTCTTCTTTCATTCATTTACTTTTAGATATCTAGTTCTCCTAGCACCAATTGTTGAAGAGACAATTCTTTCCCAGGGGACTGGACTAAGCAGCCTTGTCAGGTATCAATTGGCCACAGATGTTAGGATCTATTTCTGAACTCTCAATTCAATTCCATTTGTCAATATACCTATCTTTATGGTAGTAACATGGTGTTTTGACCATTGTAGTTTGGAAATATGCGTTAAAGTCAGGAAATGAAAAAAGTCGAGTCCTCCAACTTCATTTTTTTTCAAGATGTTTTTAGCTATTTGGGATCCCTTACCATTCCAAAGAAATTTGATAATTGGCTTTTCCATTTCTGAAAAGTAGGCTGTTGGAATTTGTTTGAGATTGTTTTGAAACTGTAAACAAATTTGGGTAGAACTGACATCAATTATCTTTAGTCTTCCAATCCATGAGCATGAAATGTCCTTCCTTTTAAGTATGTTTTCTTTGATTTCTTTTAGAAATGTTTTGTAGTTTTCTGTATATGAGCCCTTTAAATCCTTGGTTAAATTTAATCCTAGATATTTGATTCTATTAGTTGGTATTGTAAATTGAATGATTTTCTTGATTTCCTCCTCAGATTGCTGGTTGATAGTGTGTAGGAACTACTGATTTTTCTGTGTTGACCTTGAATCCAACCACTCTGCTGAACTAATTTATTAACTATTGTGTCTCTGTTGTTGAATTTTCAGGATTTCCCATATGTGTCATCTGTAAATAGTGAAAGTTTTCTTTCTTCCTTTCCAGTATGGATGCCTTTTTATCTTTTATTTTTTTCTTGACCAACTGCTCTGGCTAGAACTTCTAGCAAAAATGTTGAATAACAGTGGTGATACTGGGCATCCTTGTCTTGTTCCCAATCTTAAAGGGAAAGCTTTCAACCTTTCCCCACTGAGTATGATGCTAGCTGTGGGTTTTTCATATATGCCCTTTATCTTGTTGAAGAGGTTTCCTTCTTTTCCTAATTTTGAAGTATTTTATCAAGATAGATGCTGCATTTTGTTAAATGCCTTTTCTGTATCAGTGGAGAGGATCACTTGGTTTTTCCCCTTTGATTAATGTGGTGTATTTCATTCATTAATTTTCTTATGTTGAACCAATCTTATATATCTGGGATAAAACCCATTTGATCACGGCATATACGTCTTTTAATGTGCTGTTAGATTCAGTTTAGTATTTTGTTGAGGATTTTTGCATCTCTATTCATTAGAGAAGTTGGTCTGTAATTTTACTTTCTGGTAGTATCTTTATCTGACTTTGGTATTAGGTTGATGTTGGTCTTTTAGAATGAGTTAGGTAGTCTTTCTTCCTCTTCAATTTTTTGGAAGAGTTTAGGCAGGATTTTTATTATTTCTTCTTGGAATGATTGGTAGAATTTATTTCTATTGCCATCTGTTCCTAGGCTTCTCTTTGTTGGTAGGCCTTTGATGACGGATCACTCTCTACTTGTAATTGCTCTGTTGAGGTCTTCTTTTTCTTCTAGAATCAGTGTAGGCTGTTTGTGCATTTCTAGGAATTTGTCCATTCCATCTAAGTGTCCTATTTTGTTGGCATACTGTTACTTACAATATCATCTTATGATTCTTTGTATTTCTGTGGGGTCAGTAGTAATGGCCCCTCTCTCTTTTCTGATTTTATTTATTTGCATCTTCTCTCTCTTTTTTCTTTGTCAGTCTAACTAAAAGTTTGTTAATTTTATTGATATTTACCAAGATCCAACTTTTGGTTTTGTTAATTCCATTATTTTTCTATTCTCAGTTTCTTTTATTTTTGCCCCAATTTTTATTATGTCTTCCCATCTGCTTGGTTTGGGATTAGTATGCTGTTCTTTTCTGGTTACTCTAGGTGTACAGTTAGGTCTTTGGCTTAGCTCTTTCTTCTTCTTTAATATAGGCATTTACAGCTATAAATTTCCCTCTCAGCACTGCCTTCACTGCATGCCATAACTTTTTATATTTTATGTTCTGATTTTTATTCGTCTTGAGATATTTACTGATTTCTCTGGAAATTTCTTCTTTGACAACCTTTGTTTAAGAGTGTGTTTTTTAACTTCCATATATTTGTGAGTTTTCCAGTTCTCTGCCTATTATTTATTTTCAGTTTCATTTCGTATGGCCTGAGATAGTGCTTTGTATTATTTCAATCTTTTAAAATTTACTGAGACTTGTTTCATGAACCAACATGTGGTCTATCCTGGGGAATATCTCATGGCAATTGAGAAGAATATATATCCTGCTGTTTTGGGGGTACAGTGTTCTGTATGTGTCTGTTAGTCTACTTCATTTTTCATATTATTCAAACTTTCTGTTTCCTTATTGATTCTCTGTCTAGATATTCTATCTAGTAATGAGAGTCATATATTGTAGTCTCCAACTATTATTGTAGAGATGTCTATTGCTCCCTTCAGTTTTGCCAGTGTTCACCTTGTGTTATTTCAGGGCCCATAATTAGGTGCATAAATATTGTGATTGTTATTTCTTCATAGTGGATTGCCCCTTTTATTAATATGTAGTGTCCTTCTTTGTCTCTTCTAACAGTTTTTGCATTTAAAATCTGTTTGTCTGATATTAGCATAGCTATTCCTGTTCTTTTTTGGTTACTGTTTGTGTGGAATGTTCACTTTCAAACTATTTGTGCCTTTTTCTTGTAAACAGCATAGTTGTATCATAGTTTTAAAATCATTTCTTCCAATCTGTGTCTTTTGATTGGGGAGCTGAATCTATTGATCTTCAGTGTCATTACAGTAAAGGCTGTACTTATTTCAGCTGTTTCATCTCTCATTATTTTACATGTCATACCTTTTCCCTTGTCTCTCTTTTTGACCTTTAAGTTACCCTTACTGATAATCTTCATTAGATAGTTGCTTTTTGCTTGAACACAAAATAAAGACATTGACTTGTAACTAGGGTCCATATTATAGAAAAGCAGGTTATCTTTAAACAGCAGAGTCACCATTAGTGCTAGAAGTTGTTTAATATAGTAGGTGCACGTGGAATTGGGATCAGCTGAAAGAAGAGTGTCTCTTATTTCAAGCTCTCTCTGTGAAGTAGCTGGCAGAGCTGCCTTGCTACATAAATAGATCTTTCCCCATTTACTTTTTTTTTCTTTTGGCCTAGTATGTATAGTTGTGATATTATGATGTGGTTTCATTGTGAAATTTCTCTCTTTATCCAGGAAAATGTTGTCTCTTCTGCATTTTGGAGAGTATGATTTCATTTCACAGACTTAAGTTGTAAATGCAACCTTGAGGCTCATCTTTAACATGGCATTCTTTTGTCTTCATTGAGACTAGTTTTGTGTGCTGGTCAAGCTAAATTTTGATACATAATCTCTCATGTGGACTGTTTGTTGTTCCTTTAAATCCCAATCTTGTCAAGGAAAGTGCAGTGCAGGGAGATGGACAACTGCCAGGTCAGGGAGGAAAAATGGCTGGGCATTGTTACTGTTTTCAAGGAGTCCTAGTGAATTTCCTCATTTTTCTGCAAGATTAAAAACAAAAACAAAAACAAAGCAAGAGAGTCAGGTATGTTCTCAACTGGTCGTTACACACTGAATTATCCGATTTTGCTATTACTATTTGTCTTAACTCACAAGAAAGATGGCTTCCTAAAATACTGGGAAAAGACAGGCTCTGTAGGGGTCATTCATGCTTCCTACAAGTCCCTCATCTTCAGAAAATCGACTTTCAGGTGTTGGATTTGTAGGATTTATGGAATTTATTTCCTTGAAGATTATTTGTGATAACTGAGAGTTGGCTCAAATATAAAATGATATTGGGCATTATAAATAGATATTCTTAGGCCAAATGATCCAGTATTTTTTTAAACTAAAGGGATTAAAAAGCCATAACATTTTTTTTTTAAGATTTATTTATTTATTTACTCCCCCTCCCCCCCCAGTCCCCCGGTTGTCTGTTCTCTGTGTCTATTTGCTGCGTCTTGTTTCTTTGTCCGCTTCTGTTGTCGTCAGCGGCACGGGAAGTGTGGGCAGCGCCATTCCTGGGCAGGCTGCACTTTCTTTCGCTCTGGGCAGCTCTCCTTGTGCGTGGGGCTCCCCTATGTGGGGGACACCCAAAGTCATTGAGATTTGTCTAACACCTCTCATGTTCACATAGTGACTGCATGTGAAACATACATACTTTTACACATTTGCATTTTTAACTATGGAGTGTATCTGTTTTCATAAACTTTAATGTTAGAAAAGTGGACTGTATAAAAGATGACAGCTCTTTCTAAATGACAGTAAAACACCTTAAAGTAGTTCTACAATCTATTCTTGAGCTTCTCTTATTTTAAGTCCTTATTTCCCCCAAACATATATTGGACCCAGAGAAACAGGACATGCCTGAGTACTTTCCTTCTGGGATATGAGAGTGCTATGCTTGAAAATATCATCTGCATGTGCTTTATTTTTATTTCAAGCATACGTGCTTTTATAAGTATTTGAAAAGAAAATATTTTAAAGATTTGAAATAGAAAGGAGTATATATGAGTTACAGAAGCCCTGGGATAACAGTGTCTCACACACTAATGTGTCATATGGAGTTTATGTGTCTATTTATGCTGCCATTTATTTGGGGGAGGTGACTAGAGAAAGAAAGCATTATCTAGCATATTACCTAAATACCAGTGGTTTCTAGGGAAGAAGAAACACACCAAACATTATCTTTATTTAATGAAGAGCAACCATTAAACTACAATTCACACTAATCAGTTTCTTAACAGCAATTTTAAACTTACTGGCACTTTCTCTGTTTTCCTCTTGTTCTGAAAAAGGAGGGGTGTTCTTTATTTTTTGAAAGGGAAAAAGAAAAAAGTTTTATTTTCTGAGGAACTTTTAAAAAAACATTCAGATTTGATATGACTCTGGGGGGAGGGGGGAGTCACACAGTGCCTAATTATTAAATGTGAGTCTGGATATTTCTGTAATTAGACAACTCAAATAAGTATGGGTATCTCTAAAGACGCCAGAAAATTTGAACTCATGGCTTTCTCAGAAGTGCAAGATTCTGGTTAGGAGGAATAAGAGAGCTGCATGTGAGGATATGAAAATACAATTACATGGAAAATTTCCTTAGTGAAGCCAGAACCATCATAGACGAGAGAGGGAGGTACGAACAGATGAAATACCATTATGTCAGCATGTTAACAAGATAGTTTTATGTAGATTACTTATTCATATAGTTTATTCATATAGTTTAACCAGAAAATTAGCTTTCTAAGAGTTGTTATAGAAAATAAAACATTAACCTTTATTTTTATATGTTCTAATAAAGTCCAGAAAATAATCACACCAGCAAGCACATAGATTCATTTTTACCTTCATCATAAACCTGAAAGAAAGGACAGGTGAGTCTATTCAACTTTTCGGATGTCACTTATTTTTGTGAATGTGAGATAGCTGAAGGAGTGAAATGAATAGAGGTTGGTGGGGGGGGACTTAATTGAAAAATTATTAGTTCTTACAATGCAGGGGCAAGAATAAATTAAAGCAGATGCACATTTGAAAGTTCCCTTTCTACTTTACCCACACGTCTATTTTTCTGCCTCTTGCAATTAAATAGAAAAGGAGGAGAAAACTATTTCCAGGTGCCTTCAGTCCGGCTCTCAGTTTGAGAAATAGCAATATATGACTTTACCACTAACAGGGGACAGAGAAAGTGAATCTCATCTCTTCTGATCCTCTGTTTCAAATATAGTTACAAAATGGTGTAAAACAGTTCTATTGAGATCCCGATTTGTGACTACAAAAAATTGGGTATTTCTTTCTTTCTCTCTTTGCTTGAAAATCAAGTCCGCCCTGTCCTGACCACATAAATGGAACAATTTTCCTCTGTGAACTGTTTGATGAGGCTGTGGCCAGATTCATATAAATGTCATAAAAACAGAGTACAGAATGGATTATTTTATGATTAAGATCTGTATGGATCTTTGTATGAAGGCAACGTGCTTTGGCAGGGCTCTGCTGCACGCACACTAGTTTTAGTGTGTGTGGTGGAAAAAATGGACTGCCACACTGTCACTTTAATGTCTTTCTGTACAGGAACAAAAATCACTGGTTTCACCAAAGGTTACAGCAATCATACAAAGGTTTGGTCTGCTAACCAGTACAGCGTGTGTTCTATTTCTCATTATAATAATAACTGGAGTAAGATTCAATAAAATGCCACAATATTTCTTAGCACTTTGTCATTAAATGACATGTTGACATATAATTGTAACCCCAAGGTGAATCTTCCCTGGTCTCTAATTTATGTAATATTATTCAATTTTCTTTCCATATCTTCGATTGTGTCAATGAGCTGAAAGCTTTCTCTCTCTGTATCTTTCTCTCGTCAATTCATATCTTTTGGGGGAAGAGAGAGGCTTCATTCATATTTATTTTTGAAACGTCAGACAAGCTGCTATCAGCACGGGAATGTCAAGATGGTCCTTTAATAAAGAATTGCGGTTTAAGAAGAACTTAGCCAAAGGATTAATGTATTAAAGTGAATAATAGCACCCAGGCAGTAACAAAGATGATGATCAGAGTTAGTGAAAGAGAGATTATTGATCATCTGGCTCTATCAGTCACGAACAGAGAGAAGGAAAACAAAAGGGTGGGAAAGAAGATTAAAGAAACAAAATATAGTTTAGTAATGCCAGCCAATTCTGCTGCTAATTATAAATCTATGGCAAGAAACCTTTGGTTATACCGTAAAACTCCACTTATCTGGTGGTCGGATTCCCAGCAATCTTCAGCACTGATTCAGCTGAGATCCTGGAATCGTGCTATTCAAAGTCTTGATTGTTTAAGAGCCACTCTCTTTGTTGGAAGTGTTTATCACCTGGAAAGTTTATCAAATTGATTTTATGTATTCATTAAGGTTGCTTATTTAATATAGAGTTTTCTGGATTCTTTATGCCACTTTAAAGCCTTTCCCTGATTATAGTTGGTGTAGGGATGGGAAGGGGTAGACATGCATTGGGGTGTGTTTGCAGTTTAGCAGACTGTAAAATAAATATATGTGAATAATGATAATATTGGATTGATACCAATAAACACTCCAAGAAAGAAATGACTAAATTGTCTTGACTATCTGGAAGAGGTAAAGTTAGCTCTGAGCTATGGAATCCAAAAAGTCTTCATGGGAAAGAGAGATTGGTGCTGGGTCGGTGGGATATTTAGGATTTGAAAATGTAGGAACTGGGGGATGAATGTTGAGAAAGACATGGGGTAATGAAAGAAAGGCAGAAATATCTGAATTATTAATGAGACTTCAGTGTTGAGAATAGTTGAATTTGTTTGAAACTTTAGGTAAATACAAGAGTGTTGTGGATAATTTGGTTGAAATGGAGAGTCCTGAATGCCAAGTGTTCAGACTTCATAGTAGGCAATGTGGAGCTGCTGAGAGTGTTTGATCAGGGGTAATGCAATGTCAGGAACTAGGTGAGTCAGAGAGGTACCCAGATTACTGAATGATTTGACTACATAAGTGTCTATATGATTAAGAAAATGGGAACGACAAGAGGACAAGCCTGTTTAGATAGTGGACACAGGCATATTTAGTGTGGAAAACATAGTGTTTGAGCTCATGAGCATCCATGCGATAACTAACCTGCTATGGGGGATCATGAAACAGGGGAGACTGCAGAGAGATTTGAAGTCAACTAAGTAGAGTTAAGGTGCTAGTTAAATTTAAGGGATTGGACATGTTACTAAGGAGCAGGATATATAGAATGAGGAACATGGGTAGAACCGGCAAATGAGGAGCCTGTGAAGTTACAAAGATTGTAACAATGAGAAAGGAAGAGTATCACAGACTGCAGGATTGTAAAAAATAAAGAGTAGAAGAGGAAGGGAGAAAGGCTCTAACATACTGAGAATCAGCTATCTACCAGATCTGCATATATGCAATTTTATTTAACCTTCTCAAGTTATATACATATATTTCTACCCTAATTTTATAAAGGAAGAAATCAATGTTCAGGGAAGTTGGGTAGCATGTTCAAGGTTACACAGCTAACCTATACCTTAGCTACAATTCGTACTAAGCCTTATTCAATTTAAAGTCTGCACTTTTGCACTGCTAAAGGCTGCCAAGAGGTTGAAGCATGTAAAAGAAGAAAAAGGGTTATTTGATTAGTTGACCTCCAGTACACTTGCAAGGGTAGAAGCCATATTTTTAAAAATGAGAAATAAGTTGGTGGGTGGATTCAATTTAATTCATTCACTATTAGTTGGGCACTTACTGTGAAATGAGGAACTGTGAAAGCTGTTGGAGATACCAAGATCAACAGGACAATAGTGCTTGCTCTTAAGGAGCTTGATTCAGGAAGGAGCAAACACACATACAGATTATTTCAATTTAACATGGTATCTGCTTTGAGAATAATTACCCTTTAGAGGAGTTGTGGGCCTAAGGGAATGAACTAGATTGAAAGTTTAATGAGTAAGCAAAATAAATGGACTTTTTCTCTTTTTCTTTTTTTAAATAAAAATTTTACTTCAACTTCAAGAAATAAAATAACAGACAAAAGGCAACTTAACAAATTATGGAAGCATCATTAAAAAAAAAAAACACCCTGTCCAGGCACATTCATCTTATTTAATCCCCAAAACAAACTCTATTGTTTCTCCAGTTTTCTGAAAGATGAATAAATGAGCACAGATTGGTAAATGACATGACCAAGGTCTCCTTGTTAATGAAGAAAATGAAAAAACAAACTTGATCATATTTATATCTCATAAAACTAAATCCTAATATTTTTTGACCTTTAATATTGATATAGAAGTTTATTTGCCTTTGTTACAAAAATATTACTATATTACTATTAATTACAGACTATAGGTTACATTAGTAAGCTCTTGACTTGATGAGTCAAGTTTAGTTGTTCAATTAGCACTACTGGAACTTAGTGCTAAACATTCATAGTTATAATTGAGATAAAAAGAATTTGTAAATCAGGTATCAAGAGAAAAGTCAGCTGTTTTCTAAGAAAATGTAATAATATCTTTGTTACTCCAGTATTTTATGGAGAGCATACTGTTTGATCATTAATGTCATCATCTTTCATCACCATCTTCATTATCAACTGCATTTTAACAAAATCTGCCCATCTATAGGGATTTGTTTCTGGACTTAGGGAAACAGAGATGAAAAGGCCAACCCTGATTTTTAAAAGCAACAACCATCTAATAGTGAATAACAAAAATAGCAGTGAAGTTTTTTAAAGTTTTGAAAATATGTAGTTTATAACTTTTGCTGTTTCACTCTCTGATAGGGATGGACCCACTTACCCAGCCAAAAATGACCCACAGCCCACAAATTATATCTCAGGTTTTGAAACTCACATACTGAGTTGGGCCTTTTAAAAAATTTTTATTGAACAGTTCAATAGTTGTGCACACATTTTAGCCTAGTTGTAATTCAATTCAACAGAGTGCGATAATCATCTACAATCTTCTACCATATATAATAGTTTTCTTACTCTGTTCTTTTTTTTTATGTTATTTGCATAAATTGGGGGATTTTTTTTCCTTCATTGTTCTAGTTTTCTCCAGTCTTCTCAAATTACTTCTCTTGCTTTTACTATTTCCCCTAACCTCATTTTTGATAGTTTGTTCTTTAATGCAATTTTTTTTTTATAACACTGTAAGTATAATGCTGCCATATATCCTCACAGTGTTCTCAAGATGTGGATTCAAGAAAAGGCTCATAAAAATCCACAGGCTTACAGCTGTGTTGGTTGCTGCAGCCAATTTGCCTTACTCCCATTGTTTATCAGTAGCCATTTCTAGGTGAAGACACATAACCCCAAATGCCATATTCTTTCCAAGAGGTGATTATACCTAAACAATGCATCAGGATCATGCACCAGGAAGTCTCTAACCATTGAGTGTGGTGGTTGTATTGAAGCCCAAGGGCATTACCACATCATTATGACAATAGTTAAAGTTGTTAAGAAGCTCAAGGACCAACAAGTGAGAATGTAATTCTCCATCAAGATTGCCAGCTGTTTTTAAGTGTTTAGAGACCAAGATGAAGACCACAAGAATCAGTGGCAGATTGTCAAAGCAATGATGCAGAAGCCTACCATTACCATTACGAGCCACAAGGGGTACAGTTGTGTTTCCTGAGATGATGAAATCCTAGTTGAGTTCATGGAAAGCATGGGTCTAATTTGTCTGTGAACATTTGTAGAATTCAAAACTTTTTTAAGGATAGGAATTATTTGAATTAATTGCAAATGAAATAGTGTCTACATATATGAGAAGAAATTGCGATAGAATACCATTTGCACAGCTCTCTTTCTGGCTTACATTGTTAATCGGATTTGTGGGTTACGTATTGGAATTGGTGAAGAGGCACCCCATGAAATTTAGGAGACAGAAACTTTTTCTACAAAAGCTTTTTATTTTGTAGCTGAATTTAGATGTGTGTTTTTCTACTGGGAAAATTTAACAAAGCTGAAACATCTATCAGAATTCTTGTATTTAAATCTACTCCCATTCAAGGCAATTTTAAGGCTTATGACAATAATCCAAAACTTAAAATAGATGCAAATATATTTAAGTTTGGAATAAGTATGCTAATTTTGGTAGAGAAATATTATCACTTTTATTCATTTTCTTTTCAGTATTTTTCAGTGAATTCGTTCCCTTTTATTATGTAATAAAACTCTACTCCTACTTTCAAAATGACAAATAGACTGTCCTAGTTTAAGGTGAAGTTTTATTTAAAAAGCCCATTCCCAAACAACAGAATTATACATTTTCCCCTCTTTCTTATAAAATACTCTTTCTTGATGCTCCTGGAGGAACAGTATATGGTTCTAACAGGAAGGTTATGTATAAGGCAATAGTTAGGAGTATGGACCTTGGAATTGGACAGAACTGGGTTCAAATCTTTACTCTTAACAATACCAAAGGCAACCTTAAAGAAAAGGTTTACCTTGTAAAATGTGAATAACGTTATGTAATATTTAGGAATGTTGAAAGGCTTACATGTGACAATACTTACAAATTCCTTAATATACTACGCAACATTTATAAAGATTTGAGAAATAATAACTATTACAATTGATTGTCAGGTTTTGAATTATCTTGGCTTCCCCGGACTTAAACAAAGTTCCCACTTTCTATTTCGGTCTTTTAAAACACACAGTTTTGCCATTTAGTGAGGTGAAGGCCATCTAGGATATTTCTATTTGGAGTGATGGGTTGAATTTACTATAAATGGTTAGCCATAGATGGTTGTCATTGGACAATGTTAGACATTTATTCATTCATTCATATTGCATAATTTTGCATTTCTTCAGGAATATTTCTCTAGATTTTCCATAGGCTATGTGAGGTTTGTGTTTACTATATTTTGGGTAGTATCTTGTACATGGTATAAAGACATATTAGTCTAAGATGAGAAGTAGACTATTGGATGGCCACAGGATCACTTGGGGCATCCAAAATCATCTTGTGTCAACTTCTTTTTTAGTAAATGTTACAACAGAGGTTCAGATTAGTAAAATGATTTGTTAAAGTGGCTAGAGCTAAACTGGATTTTAGGGCTCTTGACTGCTGTTCCTGTAGTGTACTGTTTCTCTTTACAATTCTTATTCATTAGAGAAATATATATATATGAAACATCTATTTAATCCTGCCCAGTATAACTTTTTTTTTGTATTGAATGCTATTTTCAAAAGATAATTGGTATGCACACTAAGGTTATTCAAAGTGCTTTGGGTAATGTCCATAGTATTAGGGACAAATGTTTGACTATACATTCATATCAAAAGGAGTTCAGTGTTTAGTAATGAGTCTTCTTCACAGTCTTGATACTGCCATCTGGATTATTGTTAAGTTATTTGTCTCATTTCAGCGTGCATTTTAAGTCCTTCTTGGTTACTCAGAACCTGGGGGAGGCTAAATGTCTTGAGGAGTCATCAGGGTTCCATCTTGCATGGAGTGTTTAGGGGTTTCATCAACATATCTGGAGGTAGCCAGAACCCCAGCTCACTGTGAGGATTGTGTGACATCATTGGCCAGGGTGGGTCTACTTCCTAGCATCACTTGTGAACTTTAGTTTCCATTGCTTCCAGTTTAGTATCTAGAACAAATGAACACAAATTTCTTATTCCTAGAGTTTAAAAGCAATGGAAAAATTACTTAAGTGGTCAACTGCTGAAAGCAAAAGTTCTATAGTTAGGGTGGATACACATTTCTGGGATTTTACCAGGGTGTACACAACCCATTTTGGCTTCAGTTGTATCATTTCATTTCGTGTCGACATGCTATCAAAAAGATTGGGATTAAAAAAGTGGAAAATATAAATCTGCATACCTGGCTATTTATACTGTGATTTCAGAAGAACTGTGATTAATGTGCTGACTAGTTACACAGATGATTTAAATTGGATTGATATCCCGAAGCTGTATTTTTAGTCACAGTGTTGGGGGCCATGGCTTATTTTACCTATCTTAGTGATCAGAGGGTGATCAGCATTTATGACAACAGAATGGGATAATTTCTTTGTTAAGATGATAGTAAATGATATCAATTGTGATTTAGTCCTCTTGAACTCGTGTCAATAGCTTTTGAGTGCTTATCAGTTTTGTGGTGTATGTTGACACTACTTTAAATAGTTGCATTATTCAGCGTGAGTTTACATTGCCACACAGGTTACATACAGCATATTGCATTCTATGATAATGTGCTTTCCCTTTCAGGACCAACAAATCCACATAAAAGGATTGATACATCATATAAGAAACTGTTGTAAACAGTCTCACAGTGGCTTGGATATTATTCATAATAGTAAATACTATGACTTGAGGTAACTCCAGGGCTTTTCTGTTCCAGGAAATAGACATTGTCATGCATTGTGATCAACATTTCAAATACTAACTCATGCTATATAAGCCTCAAAATTATCTAATAAGGTAGGCATTATCCCCACTTTATGAAAAAAGAAAATGAATGCATGGAAACATTAAGGCAATTGCACAAGCTCACGGGCTTTGCAAATGGTGCGGTCAGGATTGGACCCGGACTGCTCTGATGCCAAAGCCTGTTCTTGATCACTGTACTATGCTCTCTGTGTTACAGATGCCTGGCCTTAACTCCCTCTCCCTCTTCAAATCCTCCTTTCTCCTTGGCTACCTTTATTCTCACTTATGATTGGCATTGCTGACAAAATCCCATTCCTCATTTAGCTTTCTTGAATTAAAAGACTGGTTTCTTACTTTTGAACCTGAATGTGATTTGTATCCTCTTTAGGAGACTCCTGAACCTCGGGTAAGAGGAACCTTTTCCTCATGGGGTATTTTGGCTTGGTTGTATGGGAGAGAGATTTATTTCTTTAATGATCTAATGAAGAATACATGACACAATAACCAGTATAGTTAGTTTACTTTCTAGTCAATTGATTTTAAGCAATTGTGTAACTTTATTCTTATCACTGTTTGAAATATATTATTTCCTTCATTATTTAACATACAAGACTCATTCTGGCTCTAGATGGTTAATCAACGTCACGTTGTGCTTGAAACAGGGACTTTGCCAGTGTTTCAAAGGATGTTGGAAATGTAAGTACCACTAGAGAAATTTACTGCTTCCAGAATATTCAAGTGTTTCTCCAAATTTCCCACCCCGCTTGCAATTAGGCAGTGCTGTCTGGCCAATTCTAGCCAATGATGTTTGAGGGGAAGTAGTGAAGATCTCTTCCAGGAAAAAGCCTTTATGAGCTGATATATGGCCCTCTATCTCTCTCTTTCCCAGGTGCAGTAACCTGAACGCTTAATGTTTCTGTTGACATAGTTACAAGATATAAGTAGCCTAGCTTAGTGCATTATTAATTGGAAGCCAGCAGACTCATGGGGGGGGGGGGGCTCATTAATCCTTTATGAATTAAGTTGAGACTTTGGGTTGTGTTTGTTACTGTGGCAAAATCTAGTGTACCCTGAAGAATATCTGCAGCATTTGGAGGAATCTCATTTTTTACATGGTATGGATTTAGGTAACTAGAAAATATGGAGAAAGGATACTGCAGATTACCTAAGTAAAGTAAGTAGGCAGCTAAGAGTAGAAGTCATTGTTATCATTAACTGGTTCTGTGTATAGAGAAATTTCTTCTAACATTTTTAAGCAAATGTTTTGTCACACTGAATATTTTCCTACAGTATTAGAGATTGAGTTAGACCACCTAAGCTTAACATAAAGCTCTTCCTTAAGAATGGGGGGAATAAAGCTAATTTTCTCATACCAGGTCAAGTTAATGCTCCCCCCAACCCAGGATCCAAATACTTATATTGTTAAAAGTAAATATTTGGAAGCAAGAGTAGAAATGTAAGGGTAGAATTGTTCACTACATGAAGATTGACTATAAATAAAATTGAATTTACAAAAAATGATTCATGAAAGTTTCACAATTCAGTTATTTCACTTAACATAATGACAAAATCTGATCAAGAACCCAACAATCCAATCAACTGCTTAGCAATTGTCCACTAATTGGTTGGATAACTTGCATGGCTACTATGTCCAGCAGGCCAGTTGCACACCAGAAAGCCTTTGACTCCATCGATCTACTCCATTTACTTCTCTGCCAAAATATTTGTGTTGGGGAGTATAGAGGCGCAGATGTGAAAATCAGTTTTGACTTCATGTTCTGTATGAGTTTGTGGTTGAAAAATGGTTGGCATTTAAAATGTATATGGGATGCTTACTTATTACATCATTTGATGAGGTTTTTGTTTTAATTGGAAAGGCCAAATATTTCACATTATTCTTTATTTATGTGCTCCTTTGCCTAGAGCATTAGCTGTTGTTTTATTAGTGATGATGTGATAAATGAGCAGGATAATGACAGGAGTATAGAGTATACCAGAATGAATATTGGGCTGGAAGTCAGGAGCCCTGTGGTCTCCTCCTGGCTTTATTAAGGATGCATTTTTTGTCTGAGTGACCCTGAGCAGGTCTGAGTTTTATTTTCCTCATCTGTAAACTGAGGATATTTATATCCCCAAAATTTAGACTCATAGGGTGGTTGTAGGATCAGATTAACCAAGGCATGTGTAAATGACTTAATGACATACAAATGTAATCTTTATATTGTTTTAAATGCATGGACAGATAAGTAAACAAATAATCATTCCATTGGCTAAGCTCATATTCTTGGTTCTTTTTCTTCCAACTTGGAACACTCAATTTCTTCCCTAGTCCCTCTTGGAGACATTTCCTGATCTTTCACCCCTCCCCAAATCTTGGCCAAATGCTTCTTATCTACGCTCCAGAGAACCTTCTATATAATTGCATTATAGCACTTACCACATTACATTGACAGGATGTGTCTCCGCTTGTCTCTTCCACTAGACGGTGAACTCCCCGAGAGCAGTGGCAATGCAATTTTTATTTTTTATCTCCTATTCCCAGTATAATGCTTGGCACATTATAGATGTTTCTGAATGTTTACCAAACTGATCATAAAGCTTGGAGACACTATAATGACTACTATATTTTTAAACAAATATTCCCATGTAGAAATAGTATTCCACATGGCTGGTTGACAATATACAATAAAAATGACTTTGCAATTTCTAATTGGAAACCTTTTAATTTCTTAATTAGCATTATACAATTTATGTTACATCTAGTAGAAAGCAATAAGAGAGTAATTATTTTTTTCTGCTTCTAATATCGCTAGAAATATTTTTTACTAAACATGAAAATTCCTTGCAATTTTTTCCTTTTTAAGTTGTACTGAGCAGTTTAAGGAATGGCAACCTGCCAAATGGTGATCCATTTTCTCAAAAACATCGTTTGAGGCCATGCCAACCAGGCACACTGAGCTTATCTACTGCATCATAGTACAGTCACATAATTCGTGCAAAATTATGTTTGACATTAAATTATAAACCCTTAGCGTAATAATAAAAAAATAAATAACCCTAAAAGCAAATTAAAAATATGTTTTCACTGGAGCAGGTTATTAGCCCACTGGAAACTTGAGCTGTAGTAGTCAGTCCATGGGCAGGCTTCCATTTCTGGAGGGGTTTGAAGTTTCTCTCTGTGCAGAGAAAAATCCCCAATTCACGAAAGGAAAATTAGCTAATAAAATATTTTTTTCCTCCTGAACTGCTCTGTTGATGAAAACATGTCCACTGCAATCATAGAAATGAGTGACTTTTCAAATAAAGTAGTTTGTGTTGCCATAAACAAAGGATGGTAAGACCACTGCTGTTCTTTGCCAAAGGAAAAAGTCGCCAGCTGTGTCCGGCTTTTTTTTCCTACTGCAATATTCATATAAATAGTCTCTTCCTGGGACTGTAGTGGCCCCTATGGGAGCCTATCAAAGAGAATCTGTGTTCCCTCTGAGTTTGTGCATCGGAAGCCTTACTCATGAGTAAGAAATCCTTAAAATCATGAAAAAATACTTCTACTTGGTTACACCTGTATTTCAACCTCTGCAACTCTCATTTGGTCTCAAGGGGTGTTCTCAGTTGCCGATAGACTTGCACATTATAAATTTAGATTTTGTCAGTGTCTAAATGGTCATTCATTCGTTGTGAAAGATAAATCCAGTTTTTATATGTCCTGGTTCAAGTATATTAATTCACTGTAGTCCTGGCTTCCTTTAACTGAGATTAAATTATCACAGAGGTACCTCACATGACAAACCACAACAACTACACATAACAACAAAATTGACATCCAAGTTATTTATGAAGTTTAATTTTAATTGATTTTCATATAAGTATAATGCTTATCTTGCTTATTTATAATTTAAAAAATTAGTGTTCTTGTAGTTAAAGTATATTTTAGCATCTGTATAAACTGAAAAATAGCATTCTTTCATAAAAATATCAGAAAAGGATATGTTTTCTTTAATATAATGAGAAATAAAGGTCACGAATCAGACAGATTGCATCTGTGGGGAAGATACAAGAGTACATTTTCCCCAAGCTAACATTTGAAAATAATTACCAGGTAACCCACAAAATTGTAATATGTTCTGCTGCCAAATTCATTTTAGCATTGGGAATTAATTTTCCAACATGTTTTGGGAGGTAAGAGGTGAACTAATTATTGCAGGCACTATGATATCAATGGAAGTCTGAAGTTAGACAGTGATTCAGATGAACCTGGAACCAGTGATTTAATTGGACTGCGTTCCTTTATCTTTCAAGGCCTCTTTTGCATGACAACACATTATACACACAGCTCCAAGGGATACCTTTGGCACGTCTATAGTTCTAATTTCTTTCCATGCTCTCATTTATTGTGGGTTCTTGGAACCCAAACAGTATAGAGGTGGATGGAGTTGAGCTTGGTGTCTGCCTGCCTTCCTTAAGCAAGCCCCAAGGCTCTTTGCTGGTTCAGGGAGTGTTTCCAAAAGTTCTCCAGAGAGAGCAGTTGCCCTTTTGAGCTAGCTGTGCAAACCTTTGCTATGAGTTTCAATGTGATTCACACCCACTGGGGCCATGGAGATTGATCATGCAGTCTCATCCAGGGGCTAAACATTTAGGCTTATGAAGTGTGGTAGCATTAGACCAGGCACAAAGCACGGGATCAGGTGCTTTAAAACTTCCACAACAGACAGGTCAGGAATGCTGTCAGGTAACACGTGTGTCCTTGACAGCAGAGATCCAAAAGGCTTATTTCATATTGAAATATGAATATTGAAATATAAATATTTCTTATTGAAATATGGAATTGAATATCCTCCTGGCCCCAGTGGGTGTGAATCCTGTTGAAACTCATAGCAAAGGTTTGCACACCTTTGCTATGAGTTTATTGATCACTGATGTGGAGGCAGTGGCCACTGGAGGTTCTGAGGGCAGGGGGAGGGAAAAGCAGGAGTAAAACAGGGGTATTTTTGGGACTTGGGAATTCCCCTGAATGACATTGCAACGACAGATACAAGCCATTATATATCATGTCATAACTCACAAAAGTGTTGGGGAGAGAGTATAAAATACAATGTAAACTATAATCCACACTCAGTGGCAAAGTTCCAAAATGTGTTCATCAGTTTTAACAAATGTACCACACTAATGAAGGATGTTGTTAACATGGGAAAATGTGGGAGGGTAGGGAGCAGGGCATATAGAACCCTCTATATTTTTAATGTAACATTTATGCAATCTAGTGTCTTTAAGAAAAAAAAGGCTTATTTCAGCAGTGAAAGTCCAAGGCCCATAGAAAGGAATGAAAGGACAGTAGCTTGTAAGAGAGCATAATTTGTCTCTACTCGAAGTTATTTTTTGTCAGTGTCTCCCTCAGTTTTTTGGTGTGCATTGTATTTGTCACATTTCTCATTAAAGTTTATCTGATAATATTTAATAGTTTCACATTCTGACAGAAGTTTTTAATTTTTCTTCTTTTTTCTTTCTATACTAATGGATATAAAAGGAACTTTGGTTAAAAAACGTAGTTGCTTAAATATTGCAGATGTTTTTTCTGGGACAATTGTGTTCCTCAACTTCAATTCTACTCAGTCAAAAGCTCATGGATTGTGAGTTAGCTACACTTATATTTTGGCCTTTAAATTCCAGATTGAACATCTCTCCTCTGGTCAAATTTTATTACCGTGTAATAAAATATAATCCAAGATACTTAAACTCTTTTTAATGAGGACTACCAAAATATTTTTAAACAGTTATTCTGCAGCTCCCCCTCTATCATCTTCATATTTTAATGAGTTTTGGAGAAAAAAGAGAACATTTAGACCATGTCTACATAACCTTAATGTAATGATGAGGATATAAAAAATGTAGATAAGGAGTCATTTTGTTTCTAGAAATATGAAATGCAACACTAAGGTTTTATCTTCCTTCACTTTTTTCCCCTTGTGGATTTAATCAGATTAGGCGCTTGCCTCAGAATTTAGGCATTTACGCTGGTTTCAAAGATGATGATTTAAATACCATTTCTCTGAATCGCCTTTTAAAGCCTTCTACCTTGACGGAGTCATTTACTTCAACCTTGGATTTAGAACACAAAGTTCTCTGAAAGAAAGCAACGAACAAACTCTAAATTGCCAATTCTAGTATTTTTTGGAGGATTTACTTTTTAACTGGGGAATTGACATCCTTCAATGTTAAGACTAAAGTTTTGACTAGAATGCTAGGTTGAGAGCCTCCCTTTGCTAATACACTAATTAAACAATTTAATATATGTGTGGAGAAAAGTATATGCTCATTTAAAGAATTCTGTAAGGTGTAAATTAGTCGTTTCTTTAATATCACATTGACCTTTTGTCTACATGGTTATTTTCCTCATAGGATCCTCTCTCCCATAAAGGTAAAATAGACAAGTCTGGCAATATCATGGCTAAATCAGATACAATTACTTTAACTGAGTTATTGGATCAAAATAATTTTTAAAAAATGATTTACTCCTGACTTTTTCAGTGGGAAACTGTATGAGCCCTTCTTTGGGCTCTCTGTGCATAGTTATTTGAAATTGCACTAATTTTGTATCTGATAAAGGAAACGGCATATATCTTCACTAACCAACGTACACAGTCAAGCACAGGGGCTATGTCTCTGCTAGCATATGGTAGTCATCATTAGCAGTAGCGGCAGCAGCCCCCTCTTTTAGCTCACTGGTGGAAAATAGAGCTCCAACTCAAATCTGTCTGCTCGCCATAGCTTTTTCCAGTTAAATTGGTACCACAATCTGTATGGTTTCATCACTCCATTGGCAGTTCAATATAAACATCTGTTTCCAGTCTTTTATATCCTTTCTGAGATTTATTCAGTCCCTCTGAGTTATCTGTCGCTTTCTCCTTCTTCATTTATTTCCCTTGACTTCTAAATGATGATATATTTTCTGATAGTTCCTTGATCTTTTGCTCAGATGTGTACATCATTAAATGTATTTAAATACCTTTTTTTTCCTCCTTCTAGATCCTGAACTGTTTGTTTATAAATCTGTTCTATTTCTATGTATTATTAAGAGCTTTACCCTCTTGGTTCAATCTTCCTTGGAAATAAAGTAAGAGGACTCCCGGTTTCAACAGTGGAGGTGATTATTTCATTCTGATTGGCATCAAGATCGAACTGTGAAGAACTGCATTCAAGTTAAATGATTTTGAAACTCTCCACCCGCATTTTGCATTTACCACTGTAAAAATAAGGATTTGAAGGTCTTGGAGCTCCGGATTTGTATTATTTCACTTTCTGTTCTATTAAAGCTCTAATGGTGGAAAGCAAGGGCATTTCCTGCGAGCTAATAATCTATGGTAGAAGCAGAGACCCTGAATCAAAGACTTTAGAGTCTTTTAACTCAACTATTGGTTAAATGTCAGGAAATGTCCAGCCCAGAGGTCATTATTATTAAGTCAAATAGAAAGCTTCTATTTTCCTATCTCCTTCTTATTTGAAGAGCTGTTCATAAAGATTGATGCTGTGTAAGTCACTAACTACAGGAAAATGGTGGAATTCTGTAAACAATTGGCAAGCAGAACTTTGTTCTTATTGTCCCATTAAGCTTAATATGAGGTGTTAAATTTAATGAAATGTGGTGAGTAAAGTGTTATTTTCCCATTGGTTACCGCAACAGTCATTAACAAGTAGGATGCCACTAGTACTGGAAATAGAATACCGTCTCCATGACAACATAGAGTTCAGCTTTTCCATTTTCAGCAAATGGGACAGCAATTACTTAATATTTTCTTGATTTATTACTTTCCTTATAACTGAGAGTAGGAAGAAAGCTCTTGAACTGGGCAGATAATAATCAGAATTAGCAAACATTTTTAGCTACATTATTTACATAATCTTTCATTCCAACCAACATTTGTTGAGATTCTACTATATGGCAGACAGCCTGCAGAGATGTGTGGGACACAATTCCTGCCTTCACAAATCCTGTTCATGGTCTAATTAATGCCGTGGTTCTCAAAGTAGGATGCCTGGATCTGCAACGTCCACATCCCTGGGAACTTTTCGGAAATGTGACTACTGAATCAGAAGCTGGAGTCTATCGAAGGGATCTGTGTTTTAACAAGCTCCACAACTGACTCTGGTGCTTCCTAGAGTTTAGAATGATCAGTTGAATGGAGAAATTAAAAACTTTTCAACTAACATCAAATCTTACTTTATATCCACGATAACCCCAAAATAAGAGGACACTTTCATTTAAGAAAGTTTTAAATACATAGAACTTCAGAAGGTCCATAAGTATTCATCTTTTAGTTTTACAGCCAAGAAGTACAGGCCATAGACTAACTTCACATGATTTATTAAATACCCCCAATGAAAATCTTCCAAATCCCATGGCTCTTGCTATGGTTCTTCAGTGAGCCCGTTTGTTTCATGAATTTTACAGGACCATCTTTCAAATAGATTTGTGTATTCTAAGATCCTTCAAGAAAGGGTAAATATATTACTTATTTTCACATCATGAGCCCACAGTGTGAGGCAGATAAATTTTCAATAAATGTCCAGCCCAATCAATAATGGAATTAAACCTTGCAAAATAACTTAGAACTTTCCACTTATTCTTCCTTTATAAAACGAGGATGGTGGTAGGCATTGTGAGGTAGGATGGCCTCTCACATCTCTTTTGATTTGAACATTTTGTGGTTCTATCTTTAGAAGCCTCCCTCTCTTTCTAACCAATTTTACCCCATGCATTTATTTATTCTCCCCATTCCTTATTAAACCTTGACTGTTAGTCCAGTTATATCTCAGCTTTTCAGTGCAGTTCATGGCCTTGGATCTTTGCCCACCCGGAACTGCATGTGTGTTCTTCCATGCCATCACTATGTACCCGGAAATGCCTTTTCTTAAACACACCGCAGGACACCTCACCCTTGCACTCGTAGGAGCCCATCTGTTCTGTGAAGCATTCCAACAACAATAACCACCTACCACTTCGTGCTGTTATATAGTTACCTTTCCCCCCTCATCCTATTGATCTTGAGTGTATTAAGATGCACACTTTTGTTGTTTTTCTGCTTTTAAGTGATCACTGGCAGCATGCTTTAGAAAACTCACAAAAATTACATTCCATATTGGTTCATTCAACATATGAGGCAGAAACATTTATAAAAATGTGATATCAATATGAAGAGTGAGTTGCATTGCAGATAGGGAAGTAGATTAGCTCAGGGGTTCCGATACTGTCAAATTATTCATGGTACCAGGTGTGAGCTCTATGGGACCAGCTACCTTTACTGTATGCTGTAGTTGAAAGTTTAGCTCTACATTAATCAGCCATTTTAGACTATGTTGATGTTACAGGCAACAAGGTGAAGGCAGAGCGGTGTAGCGTAAGTAACATAGTTCGGGCAAACAGACCTGGGTTCAAATTCCATTGCCACTATTCCCTTGCTGTGTGATCTTGAACAAATTAAACGACCTCTCTGAATCTATTTTCTCAAAATTTAAATTAGGACAATATTCCTCATATTTTAGGATTGCTATGAAGATTAAATGAGATAATGGATATTTGGAAGATCCAATTTTAGGGCTTGACACAAGCTTGTTTAATATATGTCTATATCTGTCTGTAATCCAAACCTCTTCCAGTGGGGAGGGAGGGGAGCAAATTTGCCTACATGATTTCTCCATGTGAATTTTTCCCCAAGATATTTGATGTCAACTGGTTGAAAAATGAACTCATTTCCCCTCTGACCTGTCACTTCTGTATTCTTTCTTTGGAAAAATGGTCTTGCTACTCAGATATTGTCTCCTAAGCCAGAAACTTTCACAATTTTACCCCGCACATCCAAATACATGCCAAGAGCAGATGATTTTTGTCTCTCATATTCAACCCTCTTGTTAGTACCTTAATTAACACTCAACTACCTTCTTTGGATCACTGCCATAGTCTTTAAATCAGTCTCCCAGTTCTCAATCTATGATGTTGCAATTCATACTCCTTACACTGCTACCACGGGGATCTTTTAAAACAAAAA
The DNA here is from genome assembly GCF_030445035.2 of Dasypus novemcinctus. Taxonomy (NCBI): domain Eukaryota; kingdom Metazoa; phylum Chordata; class Mammalia; order Cingulata; family Dasypodidae; genus Dasypus; species Dasypus novemcinctus. Next base: position 105,018,779 of record NC_080679.1, on the reverse strand, counting down.
TATAATCATGTTACCCTCTTGTTTCAAATCATTCAATGGTTCCCTATAGCCTTTTGGATAAAATTCAAACTTTTTGGCAAAACATGCAAACCTCTGTTTGGTTTCAAGACTAGCTGCTCCTCTCTTCACCACCACACATTTCTCTATAGTCTTCCTGTATAAATTAGTTTGGGTTCTTTGAAAATCAGAGCCTGAGGCAAAGAGCTGGGTGCAGAGAGTTTATTTGGGTGGCCCTATAAGGAAGCAAGAACGAGGGAGCAGGGATAGAGAGCTCTGATTTTTGCCAGTGTGTGGTATTGCAGCCTTTCTGATAGGCAATAGGACTTCATTCTTTGAAACTTTGGAGAAGCCTGTGAATGCTCCTGGAATAGTCAGAAGGACATCTCCACTGCTTAAAGGGTGGCTTTGGGCATAACAGCCTAATACTTCCTGGCTGCACTTGTGTAAGCCTAATTGCACTTCCAGAACTTCAGAGAAGTTTCTGAAGTGGGAAATTCTTGAATAGGGTGATGAGTCTGAGTTCACGCAGAAACGTATATCACAGCTGCAGCTGAAATCACAGATGGACCAAGGGGATGTGACATTGGCCATCAAAGAGATGTCTATATTCTCTTGAGGTTCTGTGCCTTTGTGTGAATTTTTCTCATGCACCTAAAATGTCTTTATTGCCTCATCCTCTCTTAATTAATAGAACAAATTCATACTCATCCTTCAAGTTTCAATTCTGGAATTAGCTTTTCTAGGAATTCTTCTCATTCACAGCACTCAGGTTGGTGATTCACCATGCCACCTGTGTTTGTATTCTAGGGATGACATAACGAAGTACAACAACTGGGATGGCTTAAAACAGCAGAAATTTAGTCGCTCACAGTTCTGGAGGCTAGAAGTCTGAAATCAAGGTTTCGGTAGGGCCATGCTGCCTCTGAAGCCTCTAGGGTAGGATACTCCCTTGTCTCTTCCATCTCTGGTAGTCCTAGGCATTCCTTGGCTTGTGGGAGCAGAAGTCCAGTATCTGGACCTCTCCATCTTTATTTGGCCATCTTCCTCTGCATTGTACCTTGTGTCTATGTCCAGATCTCCCTCTTATTATAAGAACAACAGTCATATTGGGTTAGGGCCCACCCTAATTCTGTATCACCTCATCTTAAGTAATTTCATCCACAAAGATCCTATTCCCCATTTAGGGAATGTTAACAGATCCTGGGGGATTCGGACTTCAACATACCCTTTTTGGGGTCAAAATATAACTCACAACATCATCCATGACAGAAAATGGCTCTTATTGTTTTTCTATCTATCTTGCTTTCCCTAAAATAAAAAGCACCTTGGTGGTGGAAAATGTATCTTGTTTGTCTTTGCTTCTGTTTATAGTATAATGCTTGGGTATTTTAACATTTGAATCAATGATTGTTGAATAAGCATAAGCATGGATGAATAGAAGATAATGAATCCTTCAGATTGATCTTTCTTAAATGCCATTTCTTATCATGTCATCTCTGTCATGAAAAGTCTTCATTCACTCTACTCTGCTGATATATAATGGTTAAAGTCTTATACTTGGTTTTCCAAAATATCTGTAATGTTTCTTTAAACTTATTGATCATTATCTCCATGTATTAGTCTTCCACTCCAGCCAGACTACACACTCACTTTTCTTCATCCAAGCCATCTGTATTTCTATCCTCATGTCTTTAGCCAGACTATTCTGTTGGCATTGTTTTCTCCTTCTCCTTCTCTACCTTCTCCTCTTCCTACTTCTCCTTCTCCTTCTTCCCCTTCTTTTTCTCTTCCTCTTCCCCCTCCTACCACCCCCCTCTTCCTCCTTTTTTTTTCATTTATCTAAATCTTATAAGTATTTCAAGGTCTACTTTAAATCCTGTTTTTCTAAAAATACTAACAAAAAAGATTTCTGTAATGATCATTCTTTCTCCTTTGAATTTCTACACTTTTTGTTGTCCAAATGATTACTAAAATCTGAGCGGTGTGTATGACATCTGCATGCACCATACTGGCTCAGTTAGTTATTATGTATTTGAGGTTAGATTCCGTGACTTACACATACTCTGGAGTTAAGGATTATTGATATCCAATCCAGTGTCTAAATGTGTTCTTGCATATATTGCAATCTCAATACTATTTCTTTATGGACTGACTATTCAGATATTTGATTACATGTCCATCATTTCAATTACCCCTGTGTCTCTGGATAGCCAGAATATTTTATTCTTCATATTACAAAGAACAGCAGCACTGACCTGACCAATAGGGGCAAAACAGGTAGACATTTGCTTCAAAGTTTAGCGAAGGTAGAGAAAGAAAATAATTAGAAATGTTCATAAAAGGGAAGCCATAAAAAGGGATTATGTAACATAGCAATTCAAGAATATCTCCTAGAATTATGTAATTTGCCATATAGCAAAATAATCAGACTACAAATTCACCTTTGAAAAACTTTAAAACTGTACTGAAATTCCAATTCTGAAGTTTAATTGCTTAATACTTTTATTCATTTTATTATGTTTTAATGGGTGAAAAGTAGGAGATAGTTAAATGATCTTAAAATGTATCCAGCTAGTGATTATTTTATTTGATAAATTAGTAATTTAAATATTACATTTAATTTTGGAAAGATTACAAACAACTAGAAAGAAGGATTTTTTGGTGTAGGGGAATTGGGAGACCAGTGGTTAGAGAAGAGTGCAGATTTCTATTGTAATGTCTCTGTATACTGTCAATTATTTTTTACTGGCATGTCTCATTTAATTAAAAATATTAAAATGTTGCAAACATCTTTGGTTTTCATCCCTTCAAGGAGAGGAAGCATGAATGTGGAGCATGATAGTATTGGCACTTTAACTTTTTGCTCTATCAGTTAATATTGGACAATTATAAAATACAGATATTATACATGTTTAAATATACATTGGTTAGATCAATCAATGAAGCTGAACTAAGAGACCACATTGAATGATAGGAAAACATTTGTTAATATTTAGTGGTTGGATAGACAGACCTTTGTTAAAACGGTATTTATAAGCTTTAATTATTATAGAATTCAGACTTTTCAGCATAATACGGTTTTCAGGTTAATTCTGTCGGTTTGCTTGCTTTTGTAAAAATGATAAATTGAAGTAGGAGAATTGCTTATTATATGTTAGAACAAAAGAAAAGAAAGGATAAAAGAACCTTTCCCTCCCCCACTTGGCTACCTTCCCTCGAATTCTTCCAACATTAATACAATGTTGACGACTATGTTATGTGTTACTTGGTTGTGTCAAATCAGGAGAATAATTGGACATTAAGATTCATCTCTGAATTCATTAATTAGATGATTTCTTTATTTCTGTCTTAAGTTACTAATGATTTCCTCTCCATAACTAGGGAAACTCTGTAAGAACTCATTATCCTTTTGGGATTTTATAGCTACTTGTAGCTGATTTTTGGTGGTTGTGGTCTTTCTGGTAACAGTAGATCCTATATTAAGTTCTGAAAATTAAAATTTCAAAAAGAAAGGGTACTATTTTGATTTTAAACATGCTCCCTTCAGGGGGTTATTTCTCTCCAGATGAAATATGCACCACAACAGTGGTACCTAAGGAGAGACGTGAAGACCACATGAATACTAATGTGCTCATCAGGGTGGTTGCTGAGAAGTCACATTTTCTCTAAATGCTGAGATTCCACAAATATCTCTTCTACATGCAGAAAACATGGGCAATAATTCTCATCTCAGTGGTTATGTGTCTTACTGTGCTGTGAACACATCGTGTGCAGGTCCGTCTTCCTTCCCTTTGTGTATCTTTTTGCCTTGCCCAGTAGAGGAGGTACACTATACATTCCTGTTCTTAGCTAATGAATGAAATCACCTAACTCATCTGAGTCTAATGGTTTTAAACCAGATATTATCTGATGGTCTTCCCTGTTTTATCATTCCATGAACTTTAAGCAGGCACCATTCTCTAGAGAGCGAAAACTTTTTAAAGGTTTTATTTCAACATAATATCTTAAGTTGCTGTAACTTATTCACATTTCCTATAAATAGGTTTTCACTTTTAAAATGATAAAATTTTAATCAGAGGCTTTATATTTTTCATCACATCAATACATAAGAGTGATACTCATCAAAATTTAATCACCAGGTAGCAAGAATGGGAAAGATGAGCTGAGGTGCTACCTAGATGAAGCTCATAGCTGCCAACTGCAAGAGGAACTCTGAAGACAAACTCAGCCTCACTCATCATGCACCATTTCATTTCACCTGGGTGGGCCAGTTGTTACCTGACTTTTATTTCCTGCCACTGTTGGTCAGTGTACATTGGTGCCATCTTCTACTTGACATAATAGATGTTGCCCCAGATATCTCCTGTATAAAGTGAATTAAAAAAAAAGTTATTCCATCAGGTTTTTGTTCTCATTAAAAAAAATTTTTAGAGAAGTTGTGAGTTTACAGAACAATCATGCCTAAAATACAGGATACCCATTAACAACCTTACCCCCAATACCTTGCTTTGATGTGGAACACTTGTTACAATTGATGATAGCCCATTTTTTATAATTGTACTCTTAATTAAAGTCTATAGTTTAATTTAGAGTTCATGGTTTGTGTCGAGTAGTTCTATGGGTTTTTAAAAAATATATTCTTTTACAAGATATACAGTAACACTTCTCCTTTTAATCATGTTAGATATATATTTCAGTGCTCTTAATTGTGTTTACACCATCACCATCATCCATTACCAAAACATTTCCTTCATTCCAAAGAGAAATCCTGAACATTTTAATCCCTAACTTTCCATTTCCTATCCCCACTCCGTCCTCTGGTAACCTACATTCTAGATACCGACTCTGTGATATTGCTTATCCTAATTGTTTCAAACAGCTGAAATCATATAATTTTTGTCCTTTTGTTTCTGGCTTATTTCACTCAACTTGATATCTTCAAGTTTCATCCATGCTGATGAATCTATCAGAACTTCTTACCTTCTTATGACTGAATAATATTCCATTGTGTGTGTGTGTGTGTGTATATATATATATATCACATTTGATTTATCCATTCATCGGTTGGAGACTATTTGGGTTGCTTCCATCTTGTGGCAATCGTGAATAATGCTGCTATGAATATTGGTGTGCAACATCTGTTTGAGTCCCTTCTATCAGTTATTTTGGGTAATACCTAGCAGTGGAATTTCTGGGTCATATGATAGCTCCTTTCTGAGGAAAGAACAAACTGTCTTCCACAGTGGTTGCACCATTTCACATTGCCATCAGCAATAAATAGGTGTGACTATTTCTCCACATCCTCTCCAACACTTGTTATTTTTGTTTTTTAAATAGCAGTCATTCTAATGGGTGTGAAATGCTATCTAATGGATGTGAAATGGTATTTTGATTTGCATTCTCTTGATGGCTAATGATGTTGAGCATCTTTTTGTGTGCATTCTGGCCATTTGTGTGTCTTCTTTGTAGAGATGATTGTTCAAGTCTTTTTGCCCATTTAAAAAAAAATATTTTATTTCTCTCTCCCCCCTCCCCCCCCCAGTTGTCTGCTCTCTGTGTCCATTCACTGTGTATTCTTCTGTGTCTGCTTGCATGATCAGGTGGCACTGGGAATCTACGTCTCTTTTTTGTTGCATCATCTTGCTGCATCTGCTCTCTCTTTGTGTGCCACTCCTGGGAGGGCTGTGCTTTTTACATGCAGGATGGATCTCCTTGTGTGGTGCACTCCTTGTACGTGGGGCTCCCCTACGCAGGGGTGACCCTGCATGGCACGGTACTCCTTGTGCGGCAGCACTGCACATGGGCCAGGTAACCACACTTTTATGCCCGTTTTTAAATTGGGTTCTTGGTGTTTTTGTTGTTAAATTGAAGTATTTCTTTATATTTACTGAATACTAATCACTTATTGGATATGTGGTTTCCTAATATTTTCTCCCAATGTGTACTTTGTCTTCTTACTTTCATGATAAAGTCCTGTGTGGAACAATTTTTTTTTTTCATTTTGAAGAGATTCTATTTATGTATTTTTTCTTTTGTGGTTTGTGTGAAATGAATTTTTATAAATTCTATCACAGCACTACAAAGAGTTATTGAGCCATAGCGCATACTGTGTGGGCAGGGCTAGGTCTTGCCCACCCACTTATAATCAAGTGAGAGACACCCAAACACAAGGATAACGATTATATGGGGCCTGCTCCTACTAAGAGGAACATCGAATGATATATAATAAGCTACCCTTTGAAATACCTTAAGGCTCAACATCGAATGGGACCAGGTTATAAATACTTGTCAAAATTCTTCTGTTTTTCAAATAGTGTACCCTGAATTTTATCTACAGTGTGTTTGAGGTTTCTATATGCATTTTTTTTTCTGTAGAGTGGGTTTTGCTAAATGATGATTCTTTTAAATTTGTAAGAGACTGGGGTCTGTAACTATTTCTACTTATTGATTATTGCCCACATAGAATTGCTTGTGCTTCCCCAAACTGAAATATACTCTCAATTTTCACATAACCATTATAGGTAAAGGCAGGATTATGGATTTCTCAAAGCACTTCCTTTGAATTGATAGGCAGGGCCACTCTTTAGCGAGGGGATGCAGTTGTTACTGTCCTGTTAATCAGAAGTTACAGTCTTATGGATGCTGTAACTATTGGTTAGTAAGCAGAAACAATTCTTTTAATTTGACTATAATCTTCCTTCACTAGTATGTTCTGCATTTTTGTTCAGGTAAAGAAAATGACCCGCTCAAAGAATTCAAGGTAAATTCAAATTCAGCTGCTGGATGAATCTTTTCAACAAATACTATTGGTAATACACTATATCTAGGTGCAGAATCCTGACGATTGAATTAAGGAGCAATCTCAGTTCCTGTTTTCAGAATGGAGTGTAATGTCAGCTGGGGAAGACCTGCATTAATCAAATAATCTCACAAATAAATGTGTAATGACACACTTACATGATAAAATAGCCCTACGGCAATGAAATACAATGGGAGGCTTTTAGGCGTGTGTGTTGGTGGATAATGCTCTCCTGTGATCATATTTATATTTATAAAATACTCTGCCTGCAGAGTATAGTCAACTGTGGGGGTGAGGAGACTAGTAAGAAAGTCCAGAAAAGAGCAGCAATGCAATTTAGGTAACGTAATGTCAGTAACTCTGAGTGACGTAGACAGATGATTCCACTATCACTTCAGTAAAGGATTTCAAGGAATTTAGGCATTAATGATTTCAGAGTACCTTTAATATGTTAGGTGCTCCTTTTGGTGCTAGGGATACAAAGATGAATAAGTTACAAAAAAAAAAAAAATAGAAAAGGAAAGAGAACCCCTTTCCTCAAGAAGCTCCCTGTTGTGACCTTCCCATGTATGGTCAACTCTACGTGCATGTAAGAGAAGAGTAAAAAAAAGTGGCTAATGGCTGGCAATTCATATTCATCTACTCATTTGACTTTGTTGTATATAATATGATTCTTATCCTTAGGGATTTTTAAAGAACAACAGAAATACTGCTTTTGTAAAGGCTTTCAAAATATAAATACAAATACAAGGGTTTGCTAATTTTTCTCTGTTTGGCTTCCTAATTACGTCTGACTGAGATGACTATTTCAATTTGTGTTTCCTGAGAGCATAGAAATGGGAGTATGCTAACCGGTGACCAAATGATTTATACTGGAATTTGCTCCAGGTTAAAAAAAAAGATGACAGAAAAACATTTTGATTACCAAGTTGTTTGTAGCAGTAGCATCGCTTTTGGAATCAAGCTGACTTTGATGTTGAGATTTGGTGATCAAGTCAACCAAGCTAGAAGCTCATGAGAGCTGATGTTATTTTATGTATTTGAATTCAAAGTTTTGCGAGCCATTGAATCTTTTCCCCCCTTTCATTATAGGAAGTTTCAAACATAAACAAAGATAGAGAGAATAGTAATAATCATTCCCCTGTTCCCCTCACCACTTTCAGCAATTATCAACATTTCAGCAAGTCTTGTTTCACATATTACCTATTCTTTTTGTCTCTTTTTGCTGGAGTATGTTTAAACATTATTATCTAGTATGGAATTTTCTTTTTACATAACTCCTTCCACTTTGCTATTATCTCTCCTAACAAACATTTCTTAATATCACGTAATACCTAGTTTATATTCAAATTTTCCGAATTATTTCTAAGATGTCATTTTTACTGTTAATTTATTGAATCAAGATTCAAGCAGGTTAACATGTTGCACTTGGTTGTTATGTGAGAGGCCTTTCCTTATTCTCTACCAGTCTCCTCTCTCCCTCCCCGCCCCCCCTTCTCTCTCTCTCCTTTCTTTCCATGGTATCAATTTCTTACAGTCATTTGTTGAAAATTGAGACTTAGATCTAGGCTTGCTTAATGAGTGAGCTAAAGCACTTCCGAAAGCAGGCTTTGCTGCAGGCATTCCCGTACCTGTGCCAGTAGTTTATTTGGGAATTGACTCCACAGATAGGCACTGAGGGAGAGTAAGATAGGGTGGGAAGAAAAGCCCATTTAAAGACTGTGCTATCAAGGGGATACAGCCGGGCTCGATTCAGTCAGGACGTCTGAGAAGCTTAGTGGCTAACTCCCAAATTTATCCACAGGCTCCCATTTTCCTTCTGTTGGAGATTTCCCTGGAAGCTGCCGTGCCCATCTCCTGAGTCGGAACTGTTCCCCAGAGCTGCTGCTGAAATCACAGGTAAGCAGAGGGACGTAATGTGGGTCCCAGGTGTTCAGTTTTATTTTTTCAGGCTAGAACCTTTCATAGGTGGTTCTGTGCATGTCCTATTGCATCACTTCATGAGACAGGTAATGACTGGTTGTCCCACCTTAAGTGGATTCTATTCTTGAACAGTGGTGTCAGTCTTTTCAAGGTCTTCAACAATTTTTCATCTAATAATTTCACATTTCATTCATGGTCATTGCTTATATCCATTATTTCATTCAGGATTCCAAAATGGTGATTTTTCTAATTCCATCATTCTTTCAGTATTTATTCGTTGGAATGATTCTCTTATAGAAGAATGTTTCCTCATCAGCTATTTGGTTACCTTAAAATACAATTCTTATGGAAGAGGGAGGATACATTCCTGATGCTTTCCTCCTCATCCTTTGTAAAAATCAATATTCAGTGTAATGAGCTGGTGTCCTGGCAACTTCCAATCCAGCCCATTGACTTGAATTTCTTCCCTTGTACAGTACAGCAGCATTTCCATACTATTAAAAAAGAAGATGGGATGGGGATTGTATTTTTGGTAGTCATTTCATAAGATCAACAAATTATCAGGTACTCATGCTTAGGAAAGTCAATTCGAGGTACAATAGGGTGAATGAAGAATTCTGCAGTCAGCAGAAGAGAAGGCAGGCAAAAATCTTCTGATTTTAGCAATAGGTGAGTCAGTGGGGGATAAGAAGGCAGGGATCTCAGTATTAGCAAATCACTAAGAGTTGCTTGCATAAATTAAGTAGATTGACACTCTAGGTTTTGCTACTCAGATTCGTTTTGGAGCTCTCAATTCTCAAAATAGAGTCCTGGCCCTATTAGAGAAGTGGTGCCAAATGAAATTGCAAGCCAACTTACTTCCAGCTAAGTAGGGTGACCAACTCATCCAAGCTGGCCAGGGCCTTTCCCAGTGTAAGCATCGAAAGACCTGTGACCTGGGGACTTCATTAGTCCTAGGAGACTTGGGACTGTTGGTCACCTCAGCTAAGAAGAATCCTTTGATTTACAATATATTTATATCCACCATTCAGTTTTATAGTTGAGGAGTATAAATACAGCATCCTTAGTTTGCTGCCCTACTCCATTCTTTCTTTCCTCTCATTCCCCTTGGTGCCCACCTGCAAATGTTTCTAAGGGACTGTGGAGGGTAAGACAATGTTCTGTGTTCTAGGAATAGAGAATGCAAGCCCAACAGGACACATGGAGATTAAAACATGACTGTTGGCTTCACTGACACCTGCTTTTAGTTAATCTGAAAATGAAGGCTGGGAATAATGATTTTTTGGTATATTTTAATATGTTAACATTAGTTATATCGTGTTGGGAAACAGTAATCTGCAAAACTCTCTTCTCGTAGGCTTGAAGCTGAGTTGACTTTGTTGCTGAGGATACACCACGCAGTTCTCATCCCACTCTGCATATCTGTGGAATTCATGATCCTGAAGGTATCTTTGCACTGTATCTTGGCAAATATTTCGTTTTACAATAGTTTCATGTAACTGAGCAGCCACAGTGCCTAAAGGCAATTATTCTGGTATGGGAGAGTTTCCCTTTTAATCCACCTCAATACCTATTTATGTGATCAAATCCCCCTTCCATAACCTCATACTATATTTCATCTCTTTACCATTTTCATGTATGCTTTTTTCCTAACTCTGAAGTGATATAACCAGACAAATGTATTGCTTCTACTCATTTACCAAACAATTTTCATTGGGGTTTTATTCCCATCAGATTGAGCGTCTTATATTCAAAGATGGGATGAAGAGAATGATTCAGCTGCTTCTTGGAATCCCTAACTCATTGGCAAAGACTTTCAATTGTGACTGTGGCTAGGAAACCTTTAGCAAGAGCCCTGTAGAAAATGTAGGAAATTGTTAGTGACCCAAATGTAGAGGATAGTGATACATTGTACAATCTAATAAGGAAGATATTAACAGCCACATGGGTAACTTCAGTTCATATTTTACAAATAATTCTGGGCACATTTACTCATGGAAATGGGACCTATGTAAGTCACAAATGATATTTTTGAACATCAGCCAACAGATATGTCAGTAATCTAAGAGAATCAAGAGTCATTGTTGCTTAAACTTGAGTCTTTGCATTCTTTTATATGTCTTTTTTCTGACCAGACAGATCTAAATAATGTCTTTTTGAAAAACCAGAGTTGCATTTCAAAATTGGTTGAAGTAGATTTTAGGTTGGGTAAACCCCTGCACCTCTCTGAACACTGGTTTCTTCTCTTTAAATGGGTGGTGGCAATGGTCACTGTGTCAACCTTGCAGGGTCTTTATAAGAATCAAATGAGATAATACTGGGAAAAGTACTTTTACAATAATAAACACCAACGAAATATCAGTTATAATTATAGAGTTGTCTAATAAATTCTAGGATGCTCTTTGGAGGGGAACTTTCTATTCATTAAATTTATTTTTCATTAAAACCGTGTCCATTTAAAGAAAAATGCTTAATAGCATACTGTATAATGATCGGCACATCACAGGAATTCAGTAAATATAGTTTTTCTTAATTTATTGGATCACATCTCCAGGTATGCTTCTTTCTGGGAAGAAAATATTCTGGAACTGTCCTACATTCTCACTTAGTTGCCCTTTAGCCTCTGGTTGGGTTTTTCAAATGCTCTATGAACTGACATTCTCTTCCTTAGTACTGAACTATTTCTGTTGGCAGAAACAGACCCTGAGTATTTCTACTCAGGTAGAATAACTTAACTACTGTCTTTACTGTTTTTTATCCAGGAGTAAACTAGATGTCTAACTAGAGTGATCCTCACCCCAATTCACTGAAATAACATTTCAATGCCACATTCAAAATATAAATTTTGATGTGGATTTGAAAGGTGAAGTGAATAAAAGTTTTGAAGCTAAAATAAATGAAAGAATATGACAGTTATTTTGTCACAAAAAATACAGACACAAGGACTCCATGTATTCTTTTCTAATTCAAATAATGGCTAGTGAGAGACACCAACAATGTATTTTCTCTGGCTTTATTACATTTAGATGACAATTTATCAGATTGTTTTGGAATGTCCATTTAGGACCTTCTGATATATCTCTTTAAATTTGTTATAAATGCTCCCAGTCATATTTTCTTTCTTTAGGTTTTACTACCTCAGAGAGAAACAGAACACTTGGTCTTGTGACAAAGAGAATACCAGGAAAGGGTCAGTGTTTTTCCTCTCACAGGTGATGGAGTTTGTATAAAGAATGCAGCAGATAATGGCAGTCTTGTCCTCTGAACAGATGGTGATGGTCTTGTTGCTAGGATAAGGCTTCAAGAATTTAGTTTTTAATTCCACATTATTTGCCTCAGTACCATGAATATCCCTAGGTTTCCCGAGGCAAAAATGAAAGAAAAATACACAGAAAGGGTGAGAGAGAGGAGGGGGAGGAAAGGGAGGAAAGAGGAGAGGGGGAGAGAGAGAGAGATAGGGAGGGAGGGAGGGAGAGACAGGGGAAGACTGGAGCCAGGTCAACAGGGGCTCTGGGGAAAATGCCTGCTCAGCTGTTTGCAATCACCTGGGCTTGAAAGGCAGGCAGGAAGGAAGATTGGTTTGGCAGGAGAACTGGGCCTTTGATGCCTTCGATACCACAGAGAAAAGTACCCATTTCTTCCCATTAGAAGTCTGTTGACTTTCCTAATTAAGATAAACATGTTTCTGAAGGAGTTAGCTCTTACAAGGATGACATTTATGAAAACAACTATATATACACACAAGAATGCTTGCCAAGATTTTGAGCTGATGGTGGTCTTATGAAGCATTTTATAGAAATATTTAAAAATAGTTGCCTTATTTGAAAGTGAGTGACTTTCATTCTCTCCAGTCAATTAAATCTCTAATCTCAACTCAAGGAGATAATAACCGAAGTATTTTTTTTTTAATAAATGAATGAATAGTTAGAAAACTGTTAAATACCTAGTCCCAAAGCATGAAAAATATATTCATTTAACAACTTTATTCTTTTATTGTTAATTTACTTCAAAGAATTTCCACTTACGTAATTTTCAGTAAAAAAATGCTCTTATTCTGAAGTCTTCTTTATTGACTTTAAGAGCCCTCTATGTGATTGTAGGACGATAGTGTGACGGGCTGTGGATTCTGGATATGTGGCAGTGAGTGGAGGTGTGGCTATGTGTCAGAACAGGGGTACCTGTCAGGTTTGTTAGATAGCCTGCCTGAGTTTGACATGTAAATTAAACCAACAATTATGTTAAGTAACTGATATTAATCACTTGTCTCAAAATTATGTAGCTACAACTTTAATAACTCAATAATTGAGCGAATGTTTTTTTTATTCAATAGCATGTCCGTTAAAGTTGTAAACATCTTGCACTTAACCTGTGTCTCACTGCAAAAGGTTAAGATATATTCGCTGAGTTCCTACATTACCTGAGATGAGGTATCAGTGCTGAAAAACCTGTACCTGATTCAAAATCATCAGTAATCCAGAGTTGAGAGCTGACATGGAAGCCTGTACTGTTTAGGCTAAGAGTATAAATCACATTCTAATACTGTGTTTCAATGTTGCCAATAACCCCCAAATTTTACAGTAGCCGGGTTTGGAAGGAAATGATGCCATGGGTTTTCTCTTTTCTGTCTCTACCCTTTACATCTATGGCCCTGTGCAATTCTTCATTCCCTGAGGAGCTGGCCAGTGTTCTAGGGACCGTTTTATCTTCTTTTAATCCCTATCTCTATTGAAATTACCTGTTGGCTACTACACTCCCTCAGGGCTTTTAAGTGAACTATCTGTATGACCTGATTGGCTTAATTCAAGGTAAGGCATTAATGGCTTATTATGGCTTCCTAGATAATAATGTTTACTTTCTGGTAAAGATTTTTAATGACTTCTGTGATATAATGAGTACCGATTAGAATCCTAAATGCTACAGGAGAAATGGTAACAAGAACATGGGGAATGGGACAGATATTTTTGACAAATGTGCTCTCCAGCATTTCTCAACACAAATGATATAGATGGCTGCCTTTTGTACTAAACTTCTGACCAGGCCTGTTTTTGAGAATTTTTGCCATGTTCAAATGGGTGTGTGTTTGGAGATGTGATAGATGTTATAATCTGGCTCCTTATTCCTGCTGGCTAAGGCGTGATGCCTTATATCCTCCAGAAACAGAGCCTTCATTTTAGTAACTGATTCTTTTGGAAATGATCAATTCCTGACCTATTCATTTGGCCGAATATACTTTAAAAATTATTTCCAAACTCATTTTCTTGTAGACACAGTCATGTTTTATCTTAAATTAATTTATTCCAAGCTTTGTACTACAAACATTGGGTCTTCACAGAACACATGTTCTTAAACATTTTGCATTCATCAAAGAAATACATGAATGAGTTTCACCTGATTGTGCAAATCACAAGTGAATTTTAATATATCCCTTTGGTTTTTTGTTTTTGCTTCCAATTTTAATAAATAGAGGAATGAAGGCATTGGTATAGAATTTTATATAGAGGGAAAAATACAGTATTTTCAAAGAAAATCTCATACTTAAATGTTCTTTAAATTTAAATGGTTTTCATTTCAAGCTATTTTGCTCTGAAAGTATTTCACTTTGTGTTTATTTACAATCTGCATGGTTGTGTGTGCATGCTGTATATGCTTTATGTTTGGACAGCCAGATTCAATAAAAGACGGTCAGAGCTACCAGTCACCAGAAAGCTACATTTAACAACTGTGAAGTCCTGTTGAGTGGAGTCTTAAATCTCCCATTCCCTTTTACATATAGAGAGTTCATGGTGGCAGCAGACATTAAAATGCTAATTTATGACTATCCCCACTTAACACTTGCATGATTTGAATGACCACTAAGTCAGTTTTGAGACTAGAAGGAAAAAGTGAAAGGTCATGGCTGGTGCTGCAGAATTCTTGTTGGGTTTTGTGGCACCAGTTACTTCTGATTAAAACATTCCAATTGGCCAAGCTTATCAATGAGCATTATGTGGAGGATTTGTAAAGAGATCTGTGGGAAGTAGGAAAAAAAATTAAGGCTGGAGAAAATAAGCATGTATTTCTTTTTCTTTTTCAAACTTGTTTTCTCCACATGTCCCCTGTTTATTTCTTGATTTTAATGAAGTATATATATTTTCTGACAAGCCACAAAACTATGTGATATGGAGAGAAATGCCTTTGCCGTTCCTGGATGATTTCCTGTGAGAGTGTACCAGGGGGTCTTGGCATTTACAACAGAGTTCCATAATTGTACTATGTTGCTTAGTGGGTAAGTTATACAAAAGGGAACAAACTGTGAAAACTCTGCCTGCTATTTTTTTGTGTGAGGATGTTATCAATCTGTTTAAGTAAACTTTGGTATTACCCAAAAGATTGTTCTCTGTTTATTATATTGCTTACACTGTATTCAAATTGTGTGAATGCTCTGTCTTAAATGAACTTCATTGCATGTAGATTTTGTGGGGATCTCCAAACAGTGGGTGGTTTCATTACGTACTCAGCTATGGATATTTTACATACAGCCAAATGAGCTGAAGACACATTTTTTTTTTTTTTAAGATTTATTTATTTATTTAATTTCCCCCCTCCCCTGGTTGTCTGTTCTTGGTGTCTATTTGCTGCGTCTTGTTTCTTTGTCCGCTTCTGTTGTCGTCAGCGGCACGGGAAGTGTGGGCGGCGCCATTCCTGGGCAGGCTGCTCTTTCTTTTCACGCTGGGCTGCTCTCCTCAGGGGTGCACTCCTTGCGCGTGGGGCTCCCCCACGCGGGGGACACCCTTGCGTGGCACGGCACTCCTTGCGCGCATCAGCACTGCGCACGGCCAGCTCCACACGGGTCAAGGAGGCCCGGGATATGAACCGCGGACCTCCCATATGGTAGACGGACGCCCTAACCACTGGGCCAAAGTCCGTTTCCCCATTTTTTTAGCATTATTTATTTGCACATAGACCACTAGAGTTTAATGAAAGAAGTATAAATTTGTGTATAAATGTGAAATATCTGGAAAAAAAATGAGGGTATTGCTTGTTTTTGAAGTATAAATTTGTGTATAAATGTGAAATATCTGGGAAAAAAATGAGGGTATTGCTTGTTTTTGTGTGGTTTTATATCTGAGTGTAACAATCACCCCCACAGATACCCAGATGCATCACTGATTTTACCATCAGCCAGATATATCAGTGAGTGCTCTATTTCTTTGTCTTCCTTGAAGAGCTTAACACTGCACCTTCCATTGAGTATACTCATTTAATTCTTGCTGAATGAAATAAAAAGACCGATTAATATAATGGATAGTGATGGATTAAATCAAATGGCATCCTAACTCTCTGTTTCAAGTGCAAATAATAAATGTAGTGGATTTAGGGATGTTGTTTGGGGGGGGGGGGGGTGATTTGGGATTAGAATAAAACCGGAAGTCCAATGAGGAAAGTTTGCATATTATCCAAAATCAAAATTCTTCTGATTCATGAGAGATGAGCTGGTTGGGAGGAAGTGATGTCAGAGATAAGAGAAAAGGACATGTTGCCTCTTGAGTCTGCAATTCATTGACTTCATCCTTATAGATAAGAGTTATGCTTTCATAGTACTCTGGGAATGTAGTGTGCCAAGCCAAATCTTTTGAGGTTATGACTAAGTGGGCTGAATTCTGTGAGTATTTGAACTTACTCCATGAAGTAGTGAAAAGGAAGGACTAGTTCTTTGTAAAGTGATTAACCAAACTGGCATTTTGTATATGGCATTGGGTATATGGAGAATGTGACTCAATAAAATACAGATGATAACATACCCAAATTGATGTGCTTTCTCAACTATATATTTCCTACTATTTTGAGTACTATTTTTGAAGATTGTGGTTATTGATTCACCTGCTATCTTATATTACTTTTATCTTATTTTAGAAGAAAAGAGATAATTAAATATTTTTGAACATGTTAGTATATTCTGCATGTAAAAATTAAAGGTCAATCTAAATACTTAAGATGGGTTCATTCTATTTTAATAACTACAGGTTGTTCTTTCTCACATCCTCTTTCCATTATATTTCAAGATGATTTTGCTTTTTGCCCCACATCTAATACTATGGCAATAAGGGTGAGAGAACTGAAAAATAAAGAAGAAATAATAGAGAAGAATTCACTTGAAATCTTAAAAGTTTTGTCCATGAGAATGGAAGGGTTGGCTTAGCGCAGCATGAGCCAGCTCCATTCAGTCAGTTTTCTCTAAGCCTTGGAATTTGGCTATGAGGATTGTGATGTTTGGTAACTCTTCTGAGCCCAAAGGGGCTCTTTTAACTTGGTACTTTTTTGCCGAGAGCAAAGGTGAAGAGAAATGAAAAGGAAGTAACATTCAACACGAAATCATTAGCCAGGCACTACACTAAATACTTTTGAATGTTATTATTTTCTTTTAATCTTCATAAGAGTGCTCCAAAACTGCTGTCATGATCCTCATTTTCACATGAGAAAATAGGTTCAGAGATATTAAATAACTTACCCAAGTTCACAAGTGACAGGAACCATGTTTGTCTTTTTCTAACTTTTCCCACTCTCCTCAGTGCCTAGCAGTGGCTGGCACCTCACTTGTGCTCATTTAACATGTTGCATTTAACACTGAATCTGGCTTTCCTCACTATTATTATAGTATCCATACTAGGAAATAAACTTATACTGATACAATTTACTGAATAGTGGTAACTTTGATTATATATTATTTACAGTTTGCAGTATATATTGTATACTTTATGGTATGGTATGGTGATAGTTCTAAGTCACTTCTCACTAGAAAATTGGTGAAACCTTTACCTAGTAATTGTCTCTGTGGCTTATATCCAAGCACCATTCCATCTGTTCAAAATAAATTGTCATCCAAGTGTAGGCTGCCCTTCACCCCCACAGGATCAGAATCTGCCCATTTCTTGTGCCACTGGCCAGCAGACTAGGAAATTCTTTGACTGGCTGCCTTCATCCATAGTCTCCACTCCTGTGCCTGCCCACCTCCACCCCCAGTTTCCTGTTATCCAATGGAGGTCAGTATGGATGTCAGGCTCCCAAATTTCCCCAAGATGAAACCAGGCTACCCAGGATTTCTTCATATTCTTGGGTCTGTTGTATGCACAAAATTTTTTCATTTTTTTTCTTCTCCAATAGCCTATATGTTTCTTGAAGGCAGAGAATATATCTGAATGGTTTACTACTGAATTTAACAGCGTCTAATACAACATTCAGTCTGTAATACCCACTCACTAGTTATGTTCTGGATGAATGAATGAATGAATTACTGACTACTGTGCCCTGACGGAAGTTTCCAAGCATGCCAAGGTACTCCTCTTAAATTCACTGTGGTTGTTTGAAGCTCTATGTACTTCAGAAAAACTTATTCTTACATCTAATCCATTCCTATGATTGAAAGTGGGACATTTTGATCAGGCTGCATTAGTTAAGTTGTGGCCCAGCCCAATCAGGATGGGTTTTAATCCTATTATAGAGTCCTTTATAAGCAAAATGAAATTCAAACAAAGTGAGAGAAAGCCCCACAGGGAATAACCAGAAGCTGAAACCAGTGGTACACAGAAGAGAACACCATGTGCCTTGCCATGTGACAAGCTAAGGACCAAGGATCACCAGCAGCCAGACCTGGAATGTCAGTCTTCAGGAAGAAAACATTGCCTTGATGATGTCTTTGATTTGGACATTTTCCCAGCCTCAAACTGTGAGAAAATCAATTCTCTTAGTTCAACCTGACCTATTTCATAGTATTTACTTAAGCAGCCTAGGAAACTAAAACCATTACCACTTATTTTTTACCTTTCTTTCCACTGGACACAGTAAGGAGACAGAGGGAAACTAAAGGAGTGGAGTGGAAATGCTATCCCTAGGTAAAAACTGAAGATTGTTGTATCAGTACATTTCCAGCAAAAACCTGATCTCACATCAAATGTGTGAAATGCAAGGACTTCAGGAAATAAAGTTCCCTTTTAATGTTAACCTATTATGCAAGACCCCCTCTAAACATGCCCTCTAAAAAAAAAACTCTGTGCCTGTAAAGGCCTCCAAAAATCTGTACATCCATGGAAGAGAGGTTTCATGGACTTCCCTACTTTTAAATATGAGAAAGACATCTTCCAAGTGTGTGTCACCTGAAAGATGTCCTGCACCTCACTCAAAGCAGTCTCTATTTTTTTTATTCTTGCATTAGTTTGGTTGAGGGGACTGCTATACAGACATGATCACCTGCTTAGTACAATTATATGAGCAAGAAATAAATTTCAATTGGATCTATTTTTTATGGCAGTTTGCTTCCTCTAATTAAAACAGAAATTAGTGTTTTGAAATATTTTGATGCTATATCAATTATAAAATATAGGTCATTGGCTTATAGGATTGGGTAGCAGAAAGCAAAGAAACAGAAATTGGAAGATGGAAAGTTATTGGAGATCCATATTAGGCAGTGGCTAAATATTTGGTAAAACTATTGTCTACAATAACCTGGAAGACAGATCTACTGAGCCTATCACTCCAGGAAAAGTTGTTAGAAAGTGCCAGAATATTAGCATCTTGCTCTTTGCTGTACTTAGCATGGTATACGAGGATGAGCTGAGCTCAGAAAAGAGTAGGCTTACTTGTAAGTAGAAATTAAAGGTAGAGAGACTGTGTAGGCTTGTAAATGCTAAATGCTTCTAATGTAAAAGAGTAGTCACACAGGCTAAAAAAGGCTATGCCTAACAAAACACAGGTAACTTTTCTCAGTTAAAGAAACTGACTTAAAATTATAGCAAGGATAAAATTAAGGGGATTGAGATTTCCATTTGGTATGATAGCATGAGGATACAAATGGACCCACTCCCCAGAGAATCTGACAGACATTATTATTATTTTTAATAAAAGCAATCATTAAAAGTCTATGGAGTCCAGTTGACCAAGATGGCAGCATAAGATGCTACAAGGTGTCTTTCTCCACAGATTCTTTGAAGAACTAGGAAAAACTGGAAGAAGCATTTTCCTCAAAACTTTGAAAAACAGATAAAGTATTGTAGTAATTGGATGAAGACTGAATTAAGAAAATACAACTTCAAAAATAGTAGGAAAAGCTCATGGTATTCTTGCTGGCGCCTCCCTCACCCTCTTCCCAGGGTACTGCCAGCCTGTGCTCCTGTTGTGGATGCCTGATCATGTTCTGGATGGAGCAGAGTGATCCCTATGCATATCTTGTGTGCTTAAATGTCTGTGCTAGTCTATCTGATAGCAGCTTGAAAGACTGAACTAGAAATTTATCTTTAGCTCACTCACCTAGAAGTTAATTGCAGGAAGAAGCAGCTTACACTAAGTTAATGCAGAGTAAGAAACAATTAAGTTAAAGAAGGCTGGGGTAAAGGATTATCTCTTTAAGTCATTCAGTAGAGCACACAAGATGGGGAGAAAATCTATTTCATAGGCAATATAGGGGACATTTGAATTCTTGTAAAAGGGGGAGGGAATACCTGTATCCAAGAACAAGCACAATACTAGAGAAAATGCAAGCTCAGAAAAGATGGAGAGGGCTGTGAACTTTGCAGTCACCTTGGATTTATATTCTCAATTTAAGGAGAGCACCAGCAAATGCAGAGCCAATTTGCAAAGATTGGAAAAGGTGGTTTTTCTTTTTAAATTTTGTTTTGCATTAGCTTACTTGTTTTTTTTTTTTAAAGATTTATTTATTTATTTCTCTCCCTTCTCCCCCCACCCCGCGTTGTCTGTTCTCTGTGTCTATTTGCTGCGTCGTCTTCTTTGTCCGCTTCTGTTGTTGTCAGTGGCATGGGAATCTGTGTTTCTTTTTGTTGCGTCATCTTGTTGTGTCAGCTCTCCATGTGTACAGTGCCATTCCTGGGCAGGCTGCACTTTCTTTTGCACTGGGTGGCTCTCCTTATGGGGCGCACTCCTTGCACGTGGGGCTCCCCTACACAGGGAACACCCCTTTGTGGCAGGGCACTCCCTGTGCGCATCAGCACTGCGCATGGGCCAGCTCCACACGGGTCAAGGAGGCCCAGGGTTTGAACCATGGACCTCCCATGTGGTAGACGAACACCTTAACCACTGGGCCAAGCCCACTTCCCTGCTTGCTTGTTTTTGTTAGCCCCGGCATTCAAAGAAATCTCTGTCATATCACTAGCTATACACAAACTTACAGAACAGACAGTTCAGGGATTAAATCTGAGTTAACACATTAAGATATTAAATTGTACAGTTTGTAAAAAAAGATTATTAGACACAGAAACAGGAAATGTGGTCCATACAAAGGAACATGATAAAAATCCAGAAACCATCAATGAAGGAGATCTTACTTTGACATAATGGACAAAGACTTTAAAAATATTGTCCTCAGTAAGCTGAAAGAGATAAAACCCAGAGAAAGAACTAAATGACATAAGGGAAATAAAGGGTGAAAAATATGAGAATCTTAATAAAGGGATGAAGTTGAAGACCAAAACAACTGCAATGAAAAATTCTATTTAGTGATTCAACAGAAGATTGGAATTGGAAGAAGAAAGAATCAGTGAACTTCAGCAAGATAATTGAAATAATTCAGGCTGAAGAATGGATAAAAATAATAAAAAAAAAAAGAAAACTAGCAAACAGAGCCTAAGAAACTAGTGAGACACCATCAAACATACCAATAATTGCAATATGGGAGTACAAGAAAGAGAGAAAATGGCAAAAGGAATATGCAAAGAAAAAATGGCAGAAAACTTCCAAAATTTAGTGCAAGTCATTAATATGCACATTCAAGAAGCACAACAACCGCCAAACAGGATAAACCTGAAAAGTACCATATCTGGACACATTATAGTAAAACTGTCAAATGCCAGAGACAAGCAGAGTTTTGAAAACTGCAAAAGAAAAGCAAAATGCTTTAAGATTGTACCAATTTTTTCATCAGAAACCATGAAGGCAAGAAAGCAGTGGGTCAAAATATTAAAATGCTGAAAGACAACAATTGCCAAACAAGAATTTTGTATCTGGTGTGACTGTATTTCAAGATGAGGGCAAGATTAACACATTCCTAGATAAACATCTTTAGCTCACATGGATCATTGTCCAGGATAGTCCCTATGTTAGCTCACAAAACAAGTCTCAATAAATTTAAAGACATGAAATCATACAATGTATCTTCTTTAACCACAGTGGAATGAAGCTAGACATCAACAACAGAGGGAAAACTGGAAAAGTCACAAATATGTAAAAATTAAACAACACAATCTTGAATAATCAATGGATCAAGGAAGAAATCAAAAGAAAATTAGGAAATACTTTGAGGTAAATGAAAGTGAAAATATAGCATACCAAAACTTAAGAGATGCAGTAAAGGCGGTGCTGGGAAGAATATTTATAGTTCTAAATGCTTACAGTAAAAAAGAAGGAAGATCTCAAGTTAGAGACCTAACCTTACAAAAGGAAGATCTACAAAAAGAAAAGGAAATTAAACTCAAAGTAAACAGAAGGAAAAAAAAATAAAGATAGAGTGGAGATTAATGAAATAGAGAATAAAAAACACAAAAGAGAGTATCAAATGAAACCAAAAGTTGGTACTTTGAAAGGATCAATAAAATTAACAAACATTTAGCTTAGACTGAAAAAGATAAAAAGAGGGAGGGCACAAATAAAATAAGAAATGAAAGGGGGGCATTACTACTGGCACCACAGAAATAAAAGTATTATAAGAGGATATTATGAGTAACTCTATGTGAACAAATTGATAACCTAGAGGAAATGGAAAGATTTCTAGAAACACACAAATTACCTACACTGATGCAAGAGGATTTAGAAGGTCTCAACAGATCAATTACAAGTAAAGAAATTGAATCAGTAAACAAAAACCTCCCAACAAAGAAAAGCCCAGGACCTAATGACTTCACTGGTGAATTTACAAAACTTTTCAGGAAGAAATAACAACAATCCAGCTGAAACTCTTTCAAATAATTGCAGAGGAGGGTACACTCCTAACTCATTCTATCAGGTAAACATCATCCTAATATCAGAGCCAGATAAAGATACCATAAGAAAAGAGAATTACAGACCAATATTCCATATGAATATAGAAACAAAAATACTCAACTAAAAGTATGAAATCAAATCCAAAGTACATTAAAAAATATCCACCTTGATCAAGACAAAAACTATATAAATTAACATAAAACCTAGTAGAGAATTCTAAGAGACCTATAATAAGTAAAAAGATTGAATTAGTAATAAGAAATCTACTCACAAAGTAATTCCTAGTTCCAAGTGGCTTCACTGGTTAATTCTACCAAACACTTAAAGAAGAATTAATATCAAGTCTTCACACTTTATTCAAAAACTAGAAGATGAGGGAACATTTGACAAATCATTCTATGAAGACAGTATTACCCTTATACCAAAACCAGACAAAGACATCACAAGAAGAGAAAACTACAGGCCAGATCTTTTATGAATATGCATGCAAATATCCACAATAACATACTAGCAAACTAAGCCCATCAATATATAAAAAGGCTTATATACCATGACCAAGTGGGATTTATTCCAGAACGCAAGGCCAGTTTAAAATCCAAATATTAATTAATGTAACATATCAATAATATAGCTCCTCACCCCGTAGTCATCTTACCAGATGCAGAAAAGTATTTTACAAAATCCAAAATCATTTCATGATATAAAACACTCAATAAACTAGAAATAGAGGTGAATGTTGTCAACTTGACAAAAGGCACCTAAGAAAAATCCAAACCTAATACTGTACTTAATGGTGAAAGGCTAGATGCTTCCCTCCTATTGTCAGGAACAAGGCAAGGATATCCATCCTCATCATTTCAACTAGACAATGAAGTAGAGGTTCTAGTCAGGGTAATTAGGCAGACAGAAGATATAAAATGAATCCAGAATGCAAAGGTAGAAGTACAACTACCAACAGATAACATGGTCTTCTATGTAGCTGCCACGAGATTGAGAGAAAGGCATGTGAGCTAGGGAGCAAAACCAAAAAGTGAATGAATGAATGAACAAATGAATGAATAAAGAAAGTGCAAGTCTGAAATCTGAGAAAGAACATAGGTGATGACTACTGACTCATGAAACTTATTGGTAACAGGTCAGAAGCCAATTAAGATTTTGAGGGAATTGCATTGCCAATGAAACAACACTCACAGTCTCACAAAACTCTGTTATTGTAAAACAACCCTGAAGATCCCAAACTTAAATATGTGGAAAATGGGGTGTGATGGCTATGACTGCTGAAAGAGAAGACATTTTAAGTGCTCACTTCAGATATGGCAATGTAGGATATTGGGCAAGGAAAAATATCCCAAAGACTAGAGCCTGGGTCATGGAGAACATGGACAGAGTGTCTCCTCCTGGAAGGCAGAATCAGGGTCTAGGAAACTGCCTGACTCTCATGAGTTGGGACTTTACTGTACCTGTCATATTCATCATTGTAATGGATCTGTGATTGCTGTATGTCTATTATTTTTCCTCCTTCTTATTTCTCATTTTGAGTCTTTATTGGAGTTATCATGTTTCTATTTTACCATTGATGTGTGGGAATATGGGGAATTGTCTTTTCAGTTTACAGGTCACTGGATCTCAAGAAACCACATCCAGATCTAGCAGAGCGAAATACAATAACTCCATGACTGTGAACTTTGAGTTGGGCGGAGTAAGTGGATTGTCTGTTTTCTGAAGCTCTTTGAATGTGCTGTATGTGTGGGAAGAACAACACTCATAACTGTGGTACTAGAAGGGCAGATGGGGCAGAGACTGCTAGCTGCTCAACCCCCCCCCCCCAAAAAAAAAGAAAACCCCCAAAATAACTAATATGTAGTGTTCTTTTCTTCCTGGTCACATAGCTACATTTCCCAGCCTTATTTACATTTAATTGTGGTTTTGTGACAAAGTCCAACCATTAGAATGTTAATAGAAGATACATGCATAACATGTAGGCCTGGCTCATTAAAAATCACTGCACACACTTCTCTTGTCTTTCTTCTATCTGCTGGCCAGAAGGGAGATGATCTCCATGTTACCTTGGAAGCCATGTGTTGATTATGGCAAAGCCCTATCAGCCTAGGATCTACGACTACATGGAGGAGGGCCCAACGACAAGCTAACCCACTCAGTACCAAGCTAACCCACTCAGTACCATTGTTTGAATAACAAAACTTCTCTTGAACTTGAACTGTTACACATTTTTCATTATTTTTCAAGCAAATAAATTCCCCTAACTAAGGCAACTCTCACCATTAAATGACTCCCTTGTACCTGCTAAGTAAATTGTTTTTACTGAATTTTTCCCCCCTGATTCATGCACACTATTTGTGGTGGTGTCAATGACTACTCAGAAGTCTTACATTATGACATTCTATTCAAGATGGTTTTTCCTCTTTTGGATTTTATATCTTTCTCCTATTTGATCTTATTGGAACTTTCATCCTTGTAATTTTTACTTGTATGCATGATATATCTGTAAACTGGATACATGAGGAATTTGTTTTCTGGGAAGTTAAATCAAAGAGAATATAGATTGGATTAACATATATTGTAACTGTCCCATTTGTCTTCCCCACTCATATACTTGCCAGTGAAGATATTTTTAGAAAAGAAATCTTTATCAGGAGTATGTTAGCTCTTTCTGTGCTAAGAAGATAAAATCCATTTATGTCTGTAGCAGTTAATCTGGACTTTAGACCTTCTTAACATCTAATTTGGGTTATGATCCAGTATATTTGATGACTGCAGAACCAATTCACACTAAGACCCAATAGTTGAAAGTGACTGTGATAGTGTAGCCTATACCCACCCTTAATTCAATCCCTTTTATCAACTTAGTCACATCCACTATAACATTTTTTCCATTCTTTTCACCTTTCAATGTTGAAAAACATTTCTAGAAAGTACCATATTAAAAAAAAAAACCTCAAATGTTACTTATTTAAATATATTTCAATCAGGTACATCCGTTTGATGATTAATACACTCTATTCATTTTCTCCTTTTAAGAAACCTGTAACAAACAGGCTTGCATGTTGTATATATATAATTAATTTAGATGTTGAGGTCTGAGTCTACATTTGTAACAGAAAATTTCAAATGAGCTATAATTAATGTCACTTTAGGAGGAGCAGTGGGATGAGGGGGTGAAAGTAAATGGATCTACCTGATGTTCTTGCACTATATGTGTGGAAAGGAGAAATTAAAGTTAATGCATAAAGAAAGGACTAGTTTGCAACTTATTTCTTTGAGTGCAAGCCAAAGCAAATGGGTATATCTGTGGATATCTCCTTCTGAAAGCGTGGAAAGTGTAGGTTTATTGTGATAGAGTGCAGCACACTTCATAAGAGGAAGTTTAAAGAATGCACTAATCTGAATGCCAACCTTGTTTTACTCAGCTCCACTAACATTTACTGGGTGAAGTATAAAAAGCTATTTATCATTTCCAACTCTCAATTTTTCTCTTGAACAAAAAGAATGAAACGCTATTCTTTTCCTACCCCATCTATTGGTATGACGTAATATATTTAAGGCAGAAATCCTATAGGAATATATTACACTATCTGCCTATAAGAACATACATCACACTATCTGCTTATAGCACTTATATTGTGCTTTGCAAGATTTTGACCTCATCAATGTCATAGGATTTGGTATTTCAATATAGGTTTAAAAAAGGCTCTTGGGGTGCTTTTGGCTAATGTTGAAGTATCCCAATGCCGTCTGGTCAATCTAGTTCTTTTCTACGTACATGGAATCAGGAAGGGGCTTCAATTCTACATCTATAATAAAACTCTCTGGGCCATTCCAGAGAGAAACTACCAATTTTTTACCTCTGGTTGTATTTAGTACCATCACCCTAGGACCCTTGGGCAGGATCTTCTTTACCAGGCTTGGGGCTTCAGGATTGTCCCATAGGCTTGGTCTCTATTCCAAGCTATTAATTATTGGTCATAGACCCAGTAAATCAACCAAAAAGGAAAATAAAAAGCATAAATCTTTCAGGGGTACCATTTGTAAAGTGTTGGGCAAATGATTCTAGTTAATCCAGAATGTAATTGGCATGGCTTTACACAGGATGTTGGAAATTTCAGGTGACGGAGATTGGAGTTAGTAACCAGAAGGCTGACTGCTCTTGGTGATAAAATCCTTATGGAGGGTTGTGCCCAATTAAGGTGTCCTATTAAAAGAGGGTTTCGGAAGAAAATGGCCTCAGGGACAGGAGACTAGAGGAGTCACAGCACTTGACAACATATCCTTTGATGGGTTGATCTTGGAAGTGATGATGTTTAGCTTGCAAATGAGATGCTTTATGGGAACCATGGTAGTACAATTATGGTGTATATTCTACGTGTAAAACAACAATAACAGAAAAGAGGAAGAAAAACAAAGAACAAAGATTCAGAGGATATATGTTACTGGAGTAGAATTTGGTTAAAAACAATGGAAAGACGTTTTCTAATAACTGGCGTTAAAGTATAGTTGTGAGGTCCATAGCACTGAAATTATTCTAGCAGATATTAGTAGTTCATTTATTAAATATACTTGTAAACATTGGGAAGGAATGTAAATTACGTGAATTTTACGGATAGAGTAAGATTAAGAGAGCAGGCTCAGGAATCAGAGGGACCAGAATTCCTATGTGAGCTCCATCACTTAATGGTTGGATGTCTCTGATCTTTAATTTCTTTAAGCTTAATTTTCTCATTTATAAAATGCAAAGTATCACAATATTTACCTGATAGGGTTGCTATGAGTATCAAACAAGATAGTGCATTTAAAGCACTTAGTCCTGTCCTACAACTAAGGAGGCAATAAATAAATGATGACCACTTAATATTATTATGATATGACTTTTACTCTGAAGAATTGTGTATGATATTCTAAAAACTTTGCAACCCATTTTTCCTGTGGAAAAATATCTTAATATAGCTAAAACTTTGCTTTTTTCAGAACATAGAAATGTTGCAAAAAGGAGTTATTAATAAGTCATTAAAGTTTGCATCACATTTAATAGGTTAGCTGCTAATATAATGCTGCATTTTTTGTTTGCACAGAAAGTCTATTCATCCCTTCCTTTAAAAACAGACATTCACAAAGTAAATGCTATAGATGAGTTAAAGGGAGACTATCTTGGAAAAATCAAATCACTTTTCTAACTCTTTATAGTATGTAAAGAAATTTGTGTGTAAATTGAGACTTCCTTTACAGGATATTTTGGGTTTTTCTCTGCTATTGTAGGAAATTCTATTTTATGACAGTGTCTTGTTAGGAATTAATTATGTTGTCAGTTACTGTCCAACATTAACAGTCACTGAGAATTTGAGGAAGAAATGAAATGAGCACAGGTTTTGGTTGTTGTTGTTAAGGTTTAAAATCCCATTTTGTCAACGATTAGAACAAGTAGCTAGAGAGTTTAGACTAAAGAAAATGTCCAGGGGAAATTCATATTAATAGCCTTAAATGTCTAATTAATTTCATGCCATTTAGCTTAAATTCACATAAACAGGTTAGACTTTATGGGGATTTGCAATTTGTTATGTGTGTTTCTGTGAGCTCCTTGGAAATTCTGTTTTGCTCTATTCTACTTTCCTTTCATAAATTTTGGTGTTACAAAACTGTTAGTCATAAAAAGGCATTTATAGTTCAATATAATTTCCTTTCTTTTTCTTTTCTTTAAAAATGCAGTTTTAAAAGTAATAAAGTCCTTCCTTCTGTAATTCTTTGATCTTTTTTTCCTAAGGGTAGATTAATTTGTAAATATGCTAATGGATTTGTATAATATTAAACCTTCCCAAGAAATATTGCATTACTTCATATGAATGAACACATCTATCTTATTCAATTTATAAACTAATGGCTGAAAACCCCAAAACTGTTTCCTACTATATGTCTTATAACTAAAATGACTGCAGGCACAGTCACAAACTTGGCATTTTACAGCAAATTTATTGGCTGAATTTTTTTTCAGTCCTTTTATTGAGTTTTCCTCATTTAGCTGTATTTGGATTCTAGTTAATAAAATGCAATTCCTCTTATACAAAGGTGAAAAAGTAAACAGGACGCTCAAAATAGAAGTGATTTTTAAACAGGAAGTAGACTAAAAAGAACAAATGCTTTTTTTAAAGTGATGTCAGTTCTAGGGGTGCTGTGATGGAGATGTTCCCACAGCTAACTTTCATTAAAACAGCCGGACGATTTCTCAGGTTAGGTAGTGAACTAAGGACTTGATGGCACAGTTAGGTAGCTATAAAGGAATTATTCTGATGTTCTGCTTGAGAAACTTAACCCCTCTTCATCTTGGTTTTTTCCTTTATCACTTATTTTCACCAGCTAGATAAGTTCATTGCATGGCTTACTTCTTGGAGTGAAACAAACACCTTTGTGCCCTGCCAGTGTCCTGAGATGGCCTTAAAGTGATCTTGGGCTGTTGTCCTTAGATAATACTGGGAATGCTGTGATAAAATTTCCGTTACTTGGACATCTTTCTCCTATGAACTTGGTGGGAGCTGGCTGAGCTCATAGGAGAAGTAGCAGAACATACCTATAGGCTGAAGGGCTTTGCACTGGGAATTCCTCATGGTTGGGAGTGAATCACTTCCCCCTTCTCCCCCCCTCTCCCCCCCAAAAGACATGTTCAAGCCCTAACCCTCCATCCTGGTGTGAATCCAAATGTAAATAGGATCTTTGAAGATGCCATTGTGGACTCTTGTGAGTAAGACCTTCAAGACCCTGTTTAAATAAGGCAAATTCCATCAGTTTGGGCTTTAATGTATATGGCTGGAGACCTAAGCAGAGGAAATTCAGATATAGTCAGGAGGAGCCAGACTGCTGAAATCGGAGGAGTAGAAGGAAGAAGAGAGAGATTGCCATGTGAAGCAAGCCCTGCCAGTACCCTGATGCTGGCCCTCTAGCCTCCAAAACCGTGAGACAATCAGTTCCTGTTTAAGTCAACCCACTTCGGGGTATTTGTCATAACGGCCCTAGAAGACCAAGACATACATGGATCAACCTTCAATACTAATTGTCTCATAAATAGATCTAAAAATGATCTTCTTGGAATTCTGATAATTCTTTCCAATAATACGTGCTCTGTTTTCATAAACGTTCTTTGCTAGTAACTTGAGAGAATCCTCATTCAAGGAAGGATAGTGAAGGGCAATTATGGAAGTTGTCTTACTTCCTAACATTTCCTAGAAGAGCATAATAGAAGGCTCCTGTGCAAAGTGAGTAGAAATGGGATGCGGTTTTTATTCTTAGCAAGGCAAGAAAATAACTAAAGAATATAGTTTATAATAATGCAATGCTTCAACTTATTTTGTTCTTAAATGGCAGGCCTTTATTTTCTCTATATGTGTGGACCATCATTGCATGAGTTAGGGAAATTTTGTTCTTTTTGTATGTGTTTTGTTAAATGGAAAGAACTACTGCCTTCTTGCATGCCAGTGATGTGGATAGAATTTGCCAGGTTGTTTTGATTTCTTGGGTGATAGAAATCCAATTTAAACTGTCTTAAACTGGGTGGTGAGTGGGTGGGGAAGAATTTATTGGCTTGGATAACTGACAAGTCTAGGAATACTGCTAGAATCAGACATTACTGTGTCTAGGTGCTCACATTATTCCATTAGGGATTAGTCTCTATCCCTCTCTCAGTTCTGCCTTCTTTTTTACTGACTTCACTGTTAGTCAACTTCTACCCATGGCTATTAGCTAGCCCAGTCATACTTTGAGTTTCTCTTTCATAATGGTAGTAGCAGAACCTAGGGCTGTCATTGTCCATCTTTGATTATGTGCCTACGCTTGGACTTAGGGTGTGAGGGTCAGCCCCACCTACCCCACAAAGAATGAAAGTGGGAGAATGATGATTCCTTAGGGGAAATTAGGATGTCAGGTCCAGAAATAGGGGAATAAATGATGTGTAGACAAAAGGAATATATCTCTGCCACCTTCAAGAACTGGAGAGGCATGGCATAACAAATACCTAGGAAACTTGACCCAAATGGCATTAAAAAAATGGGGGGACATCTTGTAACCACAAACCATTCCCAGGGCATGTCTTGTTGGAGCCTTGCCCTCCAAATGGATATAGTTGATTGAAATGTTAAATATGTGAGTGTAGATATGGCTGGGAAAGAAGAGTATCTTTGACTGATGATCAGGTCTGTAATGTTATCTATAAATTTTGTTTCTCTCAATTAGAATATAATTTCTCCAGCAGCAGTCACAGTGTAATACTCTTTTATTGTATTTCTTTAAGAACCTGGCATAGTGCTGGACACATAGCAAGTGCTCAGTAAATAATTTTGATAGATTCATTTCAGCTGTTTGCAATGCCTATCACACTGAAGGAATTCTTAGTGATTTTTCTCAAAAACTCATCCTCTCTGAGAGCTCCATTTGCTTCCAATCTTTTCATATTACTTGAATCTGAACATGTCCTTTTAACATGCCTCCAGGTTTCTGTGCTTTCCATCACACCACCAACGCTCTGTCTGGCAGAGGCTGTCTTGCTTCCATACGGAAGGGCGGTGCTGTGCAAAGTATTGCTTCATGCTGCTTTCCTGATCCGCTTTGCATAACTGTCTGGAAGAAAGTATTTTTATGGATAATCCAAAAGAGGGAACTATATTGAACTTTTTTTTTTCCTTTGGCACATTTTATGGGTTAAATTTCATTTAAAAATACTATTTCAGTGAAATTCTACATAGAGCAAACATTCCTCAAATGCTAACAAATGGCCAACAAATTTTAGAGCCTGTGCGATACTTTGGAATAAAAAAAAAAACAACGAAATAATTAGAATAGCTTCTTAAAACACAGGATTTTAGTGATCTGTACGAGTTCTTCGTTCAGTTTTTGGAAGGGGCCCTAGAAATAATATAGCCCAGGGATAGCAAATAGATTCATTTTGCGTGCCAAATTTGATCAGTTGGTGGGGTGTGCCTGTAGTGCTATGTTAAAGAATAATTTACGGCTAAGTCCAGGCTTACTGGGAAAAAGTGCTGTGATAGATTTTTTTTTTTATGTCCACCACAGTTAAAGGATGGGGTAGTGGCACCATTTGAACAATGTATTTGCCAAGTCGACCCAGTCTCTCAATTTTACAAAATCAATTATTAGGGTGATTAATCCAAGATCACATTCCTAATCAGTAGCAGATGCCAGACTTCTTAGCCAAATATTTCAATAATTTCTCAAAGCTCTTTATAAATGGATTAAATGAATGAGATAGGCCTGAAGGTACACTCAGCATGGAGTCTGATCTATCATCTAACCCTAATAAATATTAGCTAAATGTGAAATTTTAATTAAACGACATGATTTGTTTTCAACCAAAGAATTGCCAAATATTTATTGAGCATATACTACATCTAGGTAACCTAGACGCAGTTGGTAAACAAGATTTCTCAATTTATTTCTCAGGGATTGATCATTTTTCTACCAGATGGAAGGAGTTGGATGGCAAGATTACTCATCTCTGCCAGGTAATTTTGCTTTCATTACTTATCAATTTGGTTGCCTCTTTGACTCTTATAGTCTACTGCCCATAGATAGATGAAAGAGAAGTACACATGCCTTTCAGTAACATCACCCCATGTCCACTGTCTACTTTCCTAATAAAATACCAACTTTGGGCTCTATGATAAATCTCATGAAAATGGAATGATATTTAAGGGAAGAAGCAACATATTATGGACCTGTTTTTTAATAACAGGTGTCTAACGTGTGCATACGACATGCAAATATTCTGATGCAAATGGATGATTGCATGTGCAAAAATATGCAGATTAATGTGCAAACAGATGTTCAAATAATTTCCCATTATTGCATGCCATTACCTCTTTTGAAAGCACAACTGCATATTTTGTATACGGCTATGTCTGTGTTGTTTGTATTTCATGTGTGCAATTTATGCATGTTTCCAAGAATCGGTCTCCAATGTGGCCCTAAAAGGGAAGACTTAACCTTCCACTGCATTTTCCGTTCCCTGAGACGTTCTGTGCAGGAACAAGAAAATACTATGGTTTAACATTAGAAGGCTCAATATCACCAGAAGATGAATGCTAATTTTTATCTGTCTCTCTTTGTTAGAAACGTGCTTCTTTCCTATCAATACAGCTTTTGATGTCAGTGTAATAAAATGTAAAATCTGTGCAGATTCTCAAACTGTCAAAACAACAGTATGCACTTAACAAAACTTATCTAGGTCTTCATAAGTGTTTAATTTTTTTGTTTTGTTAGTTTTTTTTTTATATCCCCATTCCCACAGGGTTATCAGTGCTCGAAGATAACCTTCTGAAATATATTCTTGACTTTGAGGTAAGAGAAACCTTGACTTATGATGAACTCCTTTATGGATTTATTTTCTGGACAGTTTTAGATATCAGATCTAGGAATATAACTTTAAAAAATTGTTAGAAATTAACTTTTAACCAAGCATTTTAGATACTTTGCCCTAAGTTTTTATATTTTACTGTCAGTTTAGTCCTTTCCTAACCACAAAAAGTTTATATTTATCATTGGGAAGCTAAAATTGCAAAGACTTGATATCTTTCTCCAATAGTTGTTTCTACCATCATATTTTAATTTATTCCAAAGTATAAATACCTAAAAGAATATTTTGCCATAATACCATTTTCATCAAGCTGAGTTTTGGGCATTAGATGGTTCAAACCCTCCATAAATTACCTTATTAATATGGTATTTTATTATGACATCATTCATTAAAAAATGTCTCCCCAAGAAATATTGGAATACAAATTGCATCTTCTCCCCTCCCCCCCCATCAAAATGGACCTATATATCTAGATATAATTTAAATACCAAGTAGCTCCTGGGGGAAACAACACTGATAGAAAATTAATTCTGTGTTTTATAGAGAAAAAAATATGGTAAGTCCGCCTATTTTTCTCCAACTGCTGGTGTAAACATTAAAGAACAAAGTCTCATGTATTGTTACAATTAAAAAAAAAAGGTGTGTGTTGAGGGGGCCTTTACTGTGGCCATTATTAATCTAAATGTAGTTAAACATGGAGATTACATTGGAAAATAATATTTGAGATATATATCCCATATGTAATCTCCAAAGAAAAAGTTTTGCTTGTTAAGATACTGAAACCTGAAGCAAAGAAAACAGTTAAATGTTTCTTCTCCTCTTTTGAGATCCCCCCCTGCCAATGCTACTTATTATTGTGAGTTTCGAAGCATTAAATCGAAAGGTCCATCAACTCCCATCTCAGAGTCTTGCCTCTCTGTGTACAGGACCCTGTCTGTCTGTTTCCTCTATTGCACTATTTTGTTTGTACTACTGTAATCATTTTGCTGGCCCAGATCTGTGTGGGTGTGCTGGCAGCTTTACAACAAAGTTACATGGGAACGGAGTTAAGGTTGAATATTTATTAGAAGAAGCCATCTGGCGTCAGGCTGTCTGTACAGGGGGGTCGTTTCTTTAGGAGGCTCTCCTCTTTCTCTATAGCTCTTCCTCCCTGTCTCTTTCCTGCTCTCTCACCCCTGCTCTTCATTTCACAGTTCTGAAAAAGTTGAATGTGACTCTTTAACCCATTTATTTTGTCCTTTACATTTATGCTTAAAAAATTGCCAGATCTCTCTGTTTCTTTTAAAATTTGTTCTCTTTCCCTGGAGGCAGCTCGATGCCTATTTCCACAATGACACTACCCAGTGAGGGTTGCCGGTAGAAGCCAGCAGGCTTGTCACAGTGGGACAGTTGCTTCAAACGTGGGCTTCCAAGTTGCCGTAAACGTCCATTTCCTGTGTCTGCCCTTTGCCTTCCTTTTTATTCCTCCAGTGGGCCACCTAATATACAAGCATCTCACTTTGGAGCCATGCTATTCTCCACGTAAGCAATCAAAGGCACTCTTAGAAAGTAGTTTCCTTAGACTTCTGCCATCTTGCACCACCCTAACAGACTTTTAAATTGCTCATTAAACTGTCTTCCAGATGTTTAGTTTTCTTATTTCCCATTTTTGTGGGGGCCAGTTGTTCGTTTTCCTCTTCTGTAAGCTTTCCTCTCTTCTTCCCTGACCTTGATATCGTGACTACAACTTTGTCTGCCTTTGCCCAGTGCCCCCAAGCACATGGTCCCAGTTCATGTAATTTGTCTTTTAACTGTATGGGTTCTTTGCAAAATGCTGCTATCACCAGCCTGATCGAATGATGCCCATTTAAAAAGATGCACAGCATGAAACCAATGGAGCCAGTGGGAAGCAGGCTCAAGAGCCAATGATCACCACTATACTCGAAAATCCACCCAGACGTGGCAACAAGTATTTTGTGAAGGCAAAGGGGCCCCTGTCATTTCTGCTTTGCTTCTTGTGGGATGACAGCCAAATTTTGGGTTAGCCTCAGTTATGCCCCTATGCGTTAACTTTGTTCCCCCCACTCTGCTATGTGGGAAACTGTGCAGAGAAAGAAACCATGGTGAGTTAGTGTTATTGATGTGAGCTTTCTGCAAGGTCGGGTAAACCTGCAGTAATGCATTTACCCTGATATGAGAAGGGTAGCGATTTGTTTGCTCAGTTCCCTCATTATCTAGAGTATGAGGAGTCATCACAGGAATCAGATGGGGGAAATTAAAAGATCAGTGCAGCATTTAAAACCTCCAGTGCAGATGGGCTATTAGGAATCTAAAGAGTTCAACAAGCCTGAATCAAAGTCAGCTTCATAACTGCTGTCTCTGCTACATTGTAGACATGGATTTTTTTTTTCTTTCTGAATGTAATTTCTCATCATTTTCTCAGGTGGGATATGGGCTAGCCAGTCACTTTAGTAGAAGAGCCCTATTTCAGGCAGCTTCAAATGCCTCATCATTTCTGAATGAGTTTCAGCTCCAGGAGATTTCAGTGCTGGAAGAATTGCAATAAGCTATGAAACTTTATCCTTTCTCAAGACTCTTCCGAGTCACTGGGGAACTCTGGCTTCCGCGGATAATGGTAATCGTTCTACGCACTTATAGAAGGGAAGGTACCACCTCAGGGGTCACATGACAATACCGGAGAGGTTAAATCAACTTCCAGCTGAGGTTTTACAGATACGTTTGGGAACTTGGAATGATATTACCATATTATTGTCCTCTTACTCGTGTTTTCTTTGGCTCAGGGCTGAGGGAATGGTCTTATGTAATAGATTTACCCAGGGAAGGCTTCACCTGACTGGAGCCACAGTAGACTCCAATGTCACCCCGTTTTGGTTTAACAAATAGGGAAAGTCTCACAGAGAAACACTGTTGGTATTTTGAGACTTGTGTTTCTCTTTAATTTGTGTAAGACCTACTCAGGAAAAGTATCCGAATCGGGATCTCAGGGGAGATGAGCAAGAAATGAAAGTAATCGCTGTTAAAAATAAGAGAGGTGTTCAGGGAAATGACTGGTCATTTGATGCTTTTTTTCCCTTCAAAAATCTGCCAACTAAGACAGTTACCTGATTCTTATTCCATTGGGATAGTTATTGTGACTATTTTTAGGAATTTATGCAGCCACCTGTGTTTTCCTGAAGAGATTTAATTGGAATAAAGAAATAGCCTTAACCCTGATGCTAAACTTGATAATTGAGATTTGATTATGGATTAGTCACTGAAAAATTATAAGGGAAAATTGTATTTATTTTTTTCATTCTGTCTACTTCCTCCAGAAAAGAAAAAAGACAACTGCATATCACCTGAAGGCATTGCCTTTCATAGAACGGGCTTTCTAAACATTCGTAACCAATGTATTATTTATTATTAAAGGATGGATATGGTTCTGGTTCCTAAGGTTTTAACAAAGTTATGGAGAAGACTAATAAACCATTTTGCCAATAGAAATATATGAATACAATAACAACCAAAAAGTTTTAGATAGATGGCTACCTGTAAACTGATTGATTCATTCTTCAGTGTTTCAGTATTTGCTGTATGCATGACACTATACTAGAGTTATGGTGTGTTCTAAGCTAATTTGATACATTTTTTGTCCTCAAGAACCTCAAAATATAGCATGGGAGAAGGTCATTTCAAATAATGCAAATAGAAATATTTAATTGCCTTAAGAGTGATTAAAATAAGAAGCTGGTACAGATGACCAGGGAAGGCTGTACCATTAGAGTGATATTTATGACAGGCCTTTAGAAAGGATTTTATCAGGTTCAGAAAGGACAACCATATATAGCAAGTGGTCTGTCTTAGGGCACAGGACATCTGTAAAAGAGTAGTAAGTAAGAAATCCATGATTGGATTGAAAGGGATCTTCAATGCCAGTGCAAAGGGCCTTTCCTTAATTTGAGAGATAGGTGAGAGCTGTTGAGCAGCGAGTGATATCATCATCGTGATGTGATGCATAGGAAGATAAGTTTGGCCATGTTTGAAGCACCAGGAGAGTATAGAAAAAGTTAGACCAATGTTCAGGATATGACACCAGTGAAAGCAGGCCACTGCTTCCACTGAATTGGAAAGAATGAGAAAGAATGGAAAGAATGAGAAAGGAAATGAAAATTGTTTTTGTTTTTTTTTTTGCTTTTGTTTTTAATATTAAGTGTCATGTATCTTGAACAACCAACTGGATGTGGTGGAGCAAGGCAAAGATGTAGTCTGAGATTTTGAGCTTGGTATGCAGAAAAATTGTGGATAAATCAGTAAGACTAGAGAAATCATGTGGGGAAACTAATTTCAAAGGTAAGGTGAAAGGCTTGATTTCAGGATATTTTGAGATTATGGTGCCTAAAGGACATCCAGGAGGCAAATTCTAGTAAACAGCTGAAAGAAAGAGAAGACGTGATTCAAGGGAGAATCAGCACAAAAGAGGAGACTGTAAGTCATATTGCACAGTGATGATAATTTAACATGTGAAAGTGGGTAACATTTTCCAGGGAAAGGATATAGAAAGTGAAAAGAGAAGAAGGCTCAAGATAGAACATTGAATAAAGTATACATTTAAAGAGTGGGAGGAGGAAGAAGAGCCAATGTAGTATTGATTACAAAAGCATCAAAAGGGAAGATGACTCAGGTCAACAATGTAGACAGAGCACAGAGTATAACAAGGATGGGGAAAATGAATTTGGAATGAACTTATCAATAACCTGAGATAGAGCTGGTTCAAAGGATTCATTGGAGTGAGAAGCCATTTTGAAAAGGATATGTAGATGGGGACAAAGCAAGAAAAGAAAAGATGATGTCTGTTTCAAGCAATTTGGTAGTAAAAGGTAGGGAAAAGAGACTACCTCAAAGAAACAGGAGAAGGGAATTTTTAAATAGGAGACATCTGAGCTCATGTGTGAGCTGAGGTAAGATTAAAAATATGAGAAGAGATGGTAGAGCAAAGTCCAAAAGGTAATTTTGAGAACTTCTCATATTCTCAGGAGAAAATAATATATTCTTTCCCTTTTCTTCCATAGAATTAAAAAAAACAACAACTGAATAGTATTTCTTGGTATTAAAGCTAGAAATAATGCATGTTCATTATAAGCAATATGGACCAGTACAGAAACGACCTGTAATTTTCCATCCTGTAATAACCTCTTAATTTTTGTTCTATGTTTGTACGTGTATGCATATGACAAAACTGTGATTGTACTATATGCAATTTCTTTTTTTATTTTTTAAATTAATTTAATTTTTTAATTATTTATTTATTTTTATTGTATTTTTTTGAAGATACATAGATCACAAAAAATGTTCCATTAAAAATATATAAGGTTCCCACATACCCCACACCCCTCCTACTCCTCCCACATCAACAACCTCTTTCATCATTGTGGCACATTCATGGCATTTGGTGAATACATTTTGGAGCATTGCTGCAACACATGGATTACAGTTTACGTTGTAGTTTACACTCTCCCCTGGTACATTCAGTGGGCTATGGCAGGATATATAATGTCCAGCATCTGTCCCTGCAATATCATTTAGGACAACTCCAAGTCCCAAAAATGCCTCCACATTGCATCTCTTCTCCCCTCTGCCTGCCCTCAGCAACTACCAATCCCATGTTATCCAGATCAATGCTACAGTTTCTTCCATTACTAGTCACAATAGTTCTTTAGTAGTATATGCAATTTCCAATACTATTTATTACCCTAGATGGTCTTACTATTGTTTAGAAAATGTAATTTTTGTACAAATAGCATACAGACAACTGTTAAGATATACCAACATTCATTTAATCATCCATATTATTGGGTTTTTGGGTATTTCTAATTTATTTGCTATTAAAACTAGAATAACTATATTTTTACAGGTATCCATTTACTTGCCATTGCTTATTTCCTTAGGATTGAATTGCTTAGTAATTCCTGTAATAAAAGAATGAAAACATTTTGAAAACCTTTGAAATCAACTTCACAACTATCCAAATCATTACTTTACAAACAGTAAATATTCATTAAATATTTGTTGAATGGATAGATGAATGAACAAGTTAAAAAAGTGTACAGATTTACACTTAAAACAGCACCACATTAATTTAAATACACCCTAAAAAACATGGAATACTACATTATTCTTAATTCTTCCTAATTTTGACATGCAGAAAGAGTACAGTTCCTTTTCTTTTGTAATTAGTAAGGATACACATTGTTTTTCACATTCTTATTAGCACTTTGTATTCCTTTTGAGACTTGATTGTTCATGTAATGAGGTTTTTAGCTTTTACTTAGTGATTTGTATGAGCAGCTTGGATACCAGGACTATAATCCATTTGGGAAAAATGTTTACATAGACTATTTTTTGACTTTTAATTTTATGGTGATATTTGATGGGAAAATTTTTAATGTTTTGTGGTCAATTTTATTTATGGGATAAACAATTAGCTTTTTAAAAACCTCAAAAATAAAACGAATTATTAAAAAATGTTTTCCCTACTGATAGGTGAGGTCACCTTTCTTATATTTCCATTTTTATATATGAATTACGATTTACTTCTGAGGTATGTATTGTGTACCATTTTCTGTTTGCTGATTTGAGGCATAGTACCATACTATTTTACTTATTTTACTTCTATAGTACTTTTAAATACCTAGTAGGAAAGATGTCCCAATGTCTGATCACGTGCATGTTTTTGTTTTTTTTTCTTTCTAATTTTCAGTTCCATTCTTATGTACATATCCTTTCAGATACATATTAGTCCTATGGGGATTTTGTTCTAAATTCAGGATATTCTGGCTACTACAATATCCAGAAAAGACTAATCTTTTTAAAATTATTTAGAATTTTACATCCTTTGACACACCTTGGAAGTTTTCTTTATATAGATTTCATATTTTTTATGTCAAATTTTTTTGTAGATCTTTTATATTTTTGTAGTGATTATGAATAAAAGCATTTTAATTTCTGAATGGGCACTACATTATATAAGAAAGGTATTGATTTTATGAATTTATTTGTATTTGCCCTCCCTACTTAGCTATGTTTTTAAATTTTTAATTTTTTTTAAAGGATACTTAGATTACATAAATATTACATAAAAAATGTAGTCCCATATGCTCCACTCCCTACTTCTCCCACACTTTCCCTCATTAACAACATGCTTCATTAGTGTGGTACATTTGTTGCAACTGAAGAACACATATTGGAGCATTGCTACTAAGTGTGGATTATAGTTTACAATTGTAGTTTAAACTCTCTCCTGCACAATTTTGTAAATTATGACAAGATATATAATGGACTGTATCTGTCATTGCAACATCACTCAGGACAATTCCAATGCCCCCATATTACACCTACTATTCCCCTCTTCCTCCCCTCAGAACCTCCTTTGGCCACTGCCTCTACATTAATGATAAAAGTTCTTCCATTGCTAGAATAACAATAAGTCTATAGTAGAATAACAGCAGTCTACTCTAATCCATTGTTCAATCACCAATTCTGAGGATTCAGGGATAGTGATGCCCACTCCACCTCTAAGTAAGAGGGGCTTCAATCCCATAGGGCAGATGGATGGGACTATCTTGCTTGCAGTTGTAGATGCTCTCTGTTCTTTGGGATGGTCGGTGTCCATCATTTCCTTGTTTGTTTTTTCTGGGTGAGTCCAGTGAACTGTAGAGAAGATGTTGCAACTCTGTTGAGATTCAGGGCCCTACTGGCACATGGAGAGTCCAAAGATTTAAGTCTCTTGGATATAAACCTATCAACTCTAGCACTAATGGAAGGGACAGAAGAGCGATGTGTAGGGAAACCTCAACTGAGTCCAACTTTGTCTCTCTGGGGAGCATAAAATCCCAAGTAGGGCCCACTGGAAGGGCCCCAAACTCCTGAGCTGTGTTCCCTGCCTATAGCATCTGCATATTTCCAGAGCCCTCAGGAGCCCTGTTTCAGCTGTTTTTAAAATTATAATAGTTTCAAATTGATTTCTATGGATTTTCCAGGTAGACGATCATATAATCTGCAAATAGGGATAAATATTACTCTTTAATTACAGTTATACCATTTATTTCATTCCATATCATATGGCATTACTCAAACTTTCAGGAGATTTAAAAAAACAATTTTAATAAAGGGCATTTTGATTCATATTCCTAATTTAAATAGGAATGTCTCTTAAGTTTTAACATTAATCACAATGTTAGCTGACAGTTAAAAAAATGCACAATTTATAATCTTTACCAGGATCCTTTAAAAAAAAGTAGGTTTGGTTTATCAATGTTTTTTTCAGCATTTATTGAGATAATCATATGAGTTTTCTTCTTTGATTGATAATAAGATGTGTGATATCAAATTTTTTCTGATATTAATCCATCCCAGCATTCAAAATATAAACCCATCCCTGAAGGCCACCCATTCCATATCTCTAGAACCTAACATTTTCCTTGCCACAAATTATCTGCTGTTTCTCATTTAATCTTCATACTGATACCTGAGGAAGGTATTCAGCAAACTGAATGCTAGAGAGATAAAAAGAAATTGCCTATGCTCATATAGTTAGAAAATGATGCAGCCGCAATTAGACCCACTTCTGGCTTAAAACGATGATACTACGCTGGCTCCAGTGTACCTAGTAAGTATTTGTTGACTGACCAAGTGACTTGCTGGTCAGATGAATAAAAGATGTGGGATCAGATAGGACAAAAAGCACAAGAGACAAAACTGAATTTTGAAAAATATTTTATAATTTCCTCCCTGAAACTAGAGGGGTTAGAGAGTGAGAGAAAAATGACAATTTTGACATGGGGAAATGGAATGTTAGGACGCATGTGGCATGGCCTTAATCTTTTCAGTAAAAGACAAATGGATCCCAGTAAGAGCAATGAAATGAGTAGAAGGAAGGGGGTTGAAGATTGAAGAGGAGGAGGAAGTATGGAGCAAGTACTATAGGAAATTTTATTTGCATTTGAGGAGAGATGAATGGAAGTGTTTCTGAGCAGTAATAGGAATCCCAGTGAGGTTTCAGAGCTTGCATCAGGCAGCAGGATCAGTTAATGATGCTTTGTCATTGATCCTGCAATCTACATGCTGACCAAGAGCTAAGCAAAGCCTCAAAGATATTAAAGGGGAGGAGGGCAACATATGAAATATGGAATGTCCTATATTCTCCATCCCTGCTTCTATCATCTATGCTTTGCTCCATTTTAAGGGTCTGGTATTTCTGTTTTTTAGAATGTGGGAAAATCTGCTTAATGTACCTTAAGTAGACATTTAATATATAATTTTATAGCTTTTATTTTGTGTTTTTTTAAACCACTCTTTTCAGGGAAAAATTATCCATCATTTTTCCCATATTCAATATGATAACTCCATCATTGGGTACTTACCTTTCAATAGGATTATTACTTATCTTGTCTGTCAGCCATTACTTAAATTGTCAGTTATTTTGGTTAGATTATAGACCTGTAAACATGGAAAACATTTTAGAATTAAGGGATAGTATAAAATTTTACTACAAATATTTACATTTTTATAAATGTGAACAATTTAAAATACCTATTACCTTAATCATTAGTATAAATATATACCTGGTTTCTTATTTAATCTTTTCATACACACACAATTTAAGTTTTCCTTTTGGTGTAGGTCATTATATACAGCAAACAGCTGGGTGGGTAATGGACACCTTGACTTAGAAAAGGCCATGCAGATCCAAAAACATGGCAAAATAAAGAACCAGAGCTCAGGTTCTGAGACAGAATTTTCTGATATATCTGATGGAAGAGAATAATACCATGTTTAGAAGACTGGGAATGGTTTACTTAAATGAAATAGCCATTTAGTCAATTTTCTCATTCCAAGTATGCCTAGGAAAGATGGTTCAGAAACTGTCATCATGATGACTAACCAATGGTCAGTCAAAAGGGGAGAAACTGGAATGAAATTCCAGTTGAGAAATCTAGCAATTGACTCTTTGTTTCAGTAGGATGAAATGTGTCAGTCAAGGCATGTGATCAGTATTTCCATTATAAGGATTTCGCTAAAATTTTTAGTCCTCAATTTAAAACAAAGAATATAACTTGCTTCTTAGTTTTGTTGGCATCTTCCACATATACTTTATTGCTGACGCAAGTACACGTTACACAGAACGTATATACTTTAATACTTTATTTTTTCATGTTAAGTGGCATTCTGTTTTACTGTAGTCCTTTTATAAAACATTTGCCAGTATTGTCAAAAAAAAAGGCATGTTGAAGATATGATGTGTGCATTAGAGAAATTAATCTGATTCCTTAGTGTTTAAGTCAAGCAGAATCAGACCTAGTTTACGAGTTAGTGCATTATTTAAACCAAACCATTTTGGTGCTCGTTACTTAGTCAAACAAAATATTTTTGTTTTTCTTGACTTTTTCTTTTAAGCGCTAATTCCTTCAGGCTGTTGTTAGTTCATCAAGAAAGAAAACAATTTGCTTTACCAAAAATTTCAGTAAAAAATTAGCAGATACTTTCATGTCTAATAATGAAAACCTCAAGTAATTTATAATATACAAATATAATGAAAATCTTTGGGAACAACCTAATTAATACATATATAATGACGCATTTAAAATTTAAGTGGGCTTAAGCATTGAGAATTGGGAACACATTTGATATTTATATCACTTATATAATCATTTAAGATTATATTTTGCAAAATATTATGAGTGTGCTTCAATAAAATATGGACACTGCTCTTTTAGGTTTATGCTCAGAAACTGTGACCTTATTCTATTTCCTTTGAAACTTATTTCCTGCCATTTAGCAGTATTATA
Organism: Dasypus novemcinctus; assembly: GCF_030445035.2. Classification (NCBI taxonomy): domain Eukaryota; kingdom Metazoa; phylum Chordata; class Mammalia; order Cingulata; family Dasypodidae; genus Dasypus; species Dasypus novemcinctus. Next base: position 104,974,906 of record NC_080679.1, on the reverse strand, counting down.
AATTACCAATTAGAAATCTCTTTTTTATAAAATTATTATTATCTAAGATAGAAATGTCTTACCTTTACTTTTGGATACATTTTTAATATTAAATGCTGAATTCTTTAACATTTATGTACTGAGAATACATTTGTTTCATATTAGTGACCTACATCTTTGAAAATATATTGCTACATTTTAGTAGTAGAATAATTTTATTACCCTGTAATGAGAGAAATATACCACTTTTAATCACTTTCATCATGATAGTATGGAATTTTGTCTGTTTGGATTGTAAAAAGTGAAAAATGGAGAGGTATCTTTGACCTTGAGTTGGAAAATAGAGTAGCACCTGATAAAAGACGGTTGTGGGGAGTAGATGTGGCTCAAGCAGTTGAATGCCCACCTTCCACATGAGAGGTCCTGGGTTCAGTTCCCCATGCCTCCTGACGAAACAAAAATAAACAACATCCGAAGCAAAGGAAAAACCAACTCAAGGAAGCCAATGTGGTTCAAGGGTTGAGTGCCAGCTTCCCACACACGAGGTTCTGGGTTCAATCCCTGGCCCCTGGTTACTCAAAAGAAAAAAAAAAAAAGACAACTGTGGTTGCTCAAAATGTATACTGCAAACTATACTAAGCCATGTTTGTGAACTGTAGCATTTAGATATATTGTGTATTGTGTGCTCTTGTTAGGCTCTGCAGCCTGTTTTTACTTTCGGCTTTTACATTCCACAGTACTTTAAAAAAAATTAACAGGGACAGTGCTAATTAATTTATAATGCTGTTTTGTGTTTCTGAACAAGGTACCTCAGTAATTAGGTGAAATATTTATGATGAATATAAAACAATGCAAATTCATTTGTTTGCCTGAAAGCTAACTTGTTATTTATTTAGATTGGTCTTTTGAAAGTTTCTTTAAATTGAATTATGGGATGAGGGGTGTAAGATTTGAGAATAGAGACGGGCACAATACTATGGATTGATGTGATAGAATATATTATGTTACATTATAAGTCAGACAAAGGGTAGTCATATAAAAATTTGACCAAATTGATAAAGAAGTTCTTACCTTCCCTTGAGGAAGACAATAAACTATAGCGAGAGTGGATCAATAATATATTGTGAAAGGAAGATGTATAACTCAAAGATAGCCATAGTGCTTGTGTGTGAGCTGATAGAAGAGAAAGATCATATTCCTATATGCTGTTTTTATAATGAATGTTGCAGCCATTTTTATTTATACAATGTGTATTTAATCTTCATTTAACTCAATCTATATTAAACGAAAAGACTGTTTTACATTAATGCCAGCAATCAAATTAAACTTATTCCCCAGAGGAGACTAATATGGTTTATGGTATAGTTTGTGCTAATACTGTATCTTTACACTCACAGGTAGGGGGTTGAAATATTTACTTTCCTCAGGGAAAAAAAGGTCACGTTTTAAATCATCTTTCAAGTAACAATAACATCAAATGAACATTAGTAAAATTTACAAATTTAGTTAACACTACTCTCCTGGTCTTTTTCATGATAATGATCATTTGCAGAAAAATTATATTGCAGGGAAAAAAAACCCAAAAGAAAACAAACAAACAAACAAACAAACAAACAAAAAACCCAAGAGAAAACTTCCACAAATTATGACTTAAACTGAAGGAAGAAAAAAATATGTTCTAGTTCATGACTTGACTATTTTCAAAGAAAAGTCTTCTGAAGCCGTGGGTGTAGGAAATTCAGTAATTACACTGACTGTATCATTCTTTGTTAGGGGATTGTGGAGATTAATTTTGTGCATTTTATTCACATTAAACTAAGTAGTATCTGGTGTTGGAGAATATATTTTCCCAAATAATAATAATAATAGCTAACATTTATTACATTCATTATGGGTCAGTCTCTAATCTTCACTGCAATCCTGTAAAGGTACCTTTTCTTTTTTTAATCAGGAAATGTATTTATTTTTCCTTAAGTTTAAAAAATTTTTTTAAAGGTTACATAAATGTTACATAAACAATATAGGGGATTCCCACATGACCCACACTTTCCCACATTAAGATCCCTCATTAGTGTGGTACATTCATTGCAATTGATGAATACGTTTTGGAGCACTGCCACTAAGCATAATTACAGTTTACATTGTAGTTTACACTTTCTCCCGCCGAATTCTGTAAGTAGGTTATGGCAAGATATATAATGGCCTGTATCTGTCATTGCAATGTCATTCAGGACAATTTCCAAGTTCTGAAAATGCTCCCATATTACACCTGTTTTTCCCTCTCTCTGTCCTCAGAAACTTCAGTGGCCATTGCCGCCACATCAATTTTAATAGCCCCGTTTTGCCAAGGAGAAACTGAGGCAAAGAGAAGTAAATTATTTTTCCCCAGGTCACATCACTTGTAAATCAAAACCCAGATTAGAATCCAAGAAATCTGACCCTAGAACTGTATTTTTTGTCCTAAGATATTGTTTTTTAAAATCTATGCTTTTTTTGGTCTATGTAAAAACAGATTAAAAGAATAAATGTTAGTCTAAAATGGCACTGTCCAATATTGTAAACACTAGTCAAATGTGGCTACTGAAATTTAAATTAAAATGAAATAAAATTAAAAAAATTTAATTCCTCCATCATCCTAGTCATATTTTAAATGCTCAGTAACCACATGTTGCTAGTCCCTACTCTTTTGGATAGAGCAGATATGCAATTTTACAGAGGATGCAAAAATGAGGAAGTAAAAGCTCCTGTCATCAAATTACTTACCCAGTATAATAAGGTAAATGAAGGGCAAAATTCTTTGAGTATTTTCAATATGGCAGGACATGAGAGATTATATATAAATGAGATGAATAAAGAAAGCGTCCTCTGGTGGACGGTAGCTGAATCTTGAAGGATGGATAGGAGTTTTATAGGTGGTCTAAGACTTCAAGAGGCAAGCATGCCTCATATCAGGGGCAGAGTGTAAAAAGGGAAATTATGGGATTGTTTGATTAGGGACCATGTCTAGGATGAATGGAAGGGAACTAAGTCCAGAGAAGATGGCTTTATTGGAAAAGATTTTTAACTTATTATATTCAGGCAAGGAGTTTATATTTTTCAAGACCCATAAGGAATTTCAAATTCCTCTAGTAGGATGGTGGGCTTCTGACCTTAGCAATATGCAGGCCCCTTTGCCAGCTTAGTATCCTTTATGTGTGACACACGGTTGGAGCTTCTTGATATAGACATACATATATATATAATACATATACATATAGACATACATGTATATATACAATATTTAAGTGTGTGTATATCGGGCAGCATGCTATCATGACTAAAAAAGTACAGTCAATTTTAGGCCTGAGGAGTTATTAAAGTTTGAACTTTGCTTGGTACGTTTGCAAAGGCCGTACTCAGAGAAAAGAGATGGGAAACCAGGTGAGCTGTTATAAGGGTGTGCAAGCTCTCCAGAGATGGTGAAGTCCTGAACTGGCACCAGTAAGAGCAACACAAAAAAGAGATCCAATATCAAGGACACTGCACAAGGAAACACTATGTTTTGGTACTGTGATTGCAGTTAGTGGTCTAGGAAAAAAATCCCTATAAAACATAGATATTGTCCTATTGATTTTTTCTATTTAAACTATTGCCATCACCTTAAAAGAGTCAAGATCCTTTTGCATTTACTGCAAGAGCCTTTATCCCCACTCCTATATTTTTATTCTTGTCCCATGCTCTCACTGTCCCGAATATAGCAGGATATTTTACAAGCTTTCTGAGACTCTGCTTTTAGTTTTTCCAATTTATGTTCATTTCCCTCCTTGGCTCTCTGGCAAGCTCCTCTGTTTGAAGACCCACCTTGAATGGAACTCATGTATTTATTGCCTCTTCAACTCTGGCTTACACTTTATCCATATCTTTTCTGTCAATTTTCACATTGGCTTGCATTTAGTTATTTTATTAAAATTTATGTTTTTCTTTCCCCAGCCAGACTGTGAGGAGCTGAGAACTTAGTGCCTAACACAGAGCAGGCACACAATTTTTGTTCAATTGCACTGAAATAAGAAAACAAACAAAACAGATTTGCATTCTGAGGCTTGAAGAGCAAGATCATGCTAAATCCTGTTGCTGATGTTTCCCTAATGCTTGCTACCTTTTTGTTGCCCTTCATTCAAATAGCCATCCCTGAGGGTTCTGTTCTTAATCTTCTACTGTGTTTTCTTAAGTGCTACACAAGATAACTCAGAGACCACAGGCTTGTCTGGGTTCAAAGCCAGTGTGTGTAACCACTGCACTCTACCACCATTATCTCTAGCTGCCACCACTTGACTTGAGCCTGGTTGGAACTGACCTATTCTGAGTCCACTCACCAACCTATCAGGCATGCACACTGAGGGGTGAACACTTGTGATTATACATGAGGTTAAGTTGTGGTTCTGTAGCCATTGCTGATTTGTCTTCTACTTTCCCCCTGGAGATCTTTCATTAACAAAGTCATTTCATTTAAATTGACAGTAGCCCTTAGTCATAAAAATGACATTGGTCATGTAAGACGCTATCCCACTTAGGTGAGGGGCTGGTTGGGCTTGTAACACTGAGAAGAGGAAGATAAGATAAAGTATTGAAAAAGTCACAAAATAAATGAGCTTGGAAAAGGTTGTAGTTCATTCTGGAGATATTTTTGAAAGAGATTCCTGGAAAAGTTTCTACAGTTGTAGTGAGGAAAGAATAATTATGCGGTTTTTAGGGGGAAGGGCAGACATAGGTTAATGAACTAAACTACCTCATCTATTCAGTACCCTGAATCTGGGACTGTGCAGGGATCTTTGCTTTTTGATGTTTTTGTTTTACTTGTTGTTTTTCTCATGCCAGATATAACTAAGAAGAAATCTGAGCAGCTTGATGCAAAGTTAGAGTGTTGGTTCACAGTTCAGTACTTTCTTGGAGCATTAACTAGGCACAACCTCTAGTCAAGTGCTAGTCGGAGGGGGCTATTAAAAATAAATAGAATTTGATTCCTGCTCTTGTTAAACTTACAGCCCATGGCGGGGGGGGAGCACAGCCTCCCCCGAATCTTTTTTTTTTTTAATTGGGAGTTATCGTGAATTGAACCCAGGACTCACACATGGGAAGCAGGTGTTCAACCACTGAGCTACACCTACTCCCCATTCCCCTGAATCTTAAATAATAAATAATCACGAGGGCATGCACGTAGCTCAATAAAATCAATATTTATTCTTTAACTTCAGTCCTTACCATATGATAAAATTGTAAAGAGTAGGACACACCGTGGGGAAATGGCTCAAATAATTAGAAACAAGTAATTAATAATTGTAAGGATTCTCATCAGAAAAGTGAATGCTAACTTGGAATGCCACAGTAACACTCCATCCTATATTTTGACCAAAATTCTGTTGCCAGTGCCCCATAGGTTCCGATGTAAGGAGCAGGTATAGGATGACTGTGAATCTGGGCATGGCAGTGTTACATGTGTAATGCTCAAACAACAACAAGAAAAACAGCTTTTATTCTCTTGCTTTATACTTACAGTGATGAACTTCCATCAGGTTTTAGTTTAGTTAAAGTGCAGACCTCTGCCAAGCGGAACGAAGCTCGCAGTGTGCTCTGAGGTAGTGTTACCAGGCTGGCCTGATCTTGCCCGCCAAGGGTAAAGGAACCCAGCGCCAGAGGAGTGGGAGAAGCTGCACAGATTCTGGGGAAGGTTACAGCCTGCTTTGCATTCAGAAAATGCAGCTTTGTACTTGAAAAGAAAGAACAACAACAACAACAACAAAGGAAGTGAAGGAAACGAAACAGAATGAGATGGAAGCGAAATGTTGGCAAAACTCAAATTGCATTGGATTTACACTGATTGGATTTTTGAAGTTAGCTGACAAGAAAAATTAGCTTCATTGCAAATCACTGAAGGGCTTTTCTATAGATTAAACAAACTCGTGCAGAGGAGCTAATTCAAAGGAAGTTTCAATATGTTAATATAATAAGCAGGAAAACACAACAGGCAGCCTATTTCAAGGAATGCAGCATGCCTCAGGTAGGGCATAAGGTGCAAGGCTGAAGGCTGACTACCCCTAACCACCTGAGACTGGCTATAATCATGGGAACAGATGATATAAGGTTGAGTATTGCCCTGGTTTGAGAATTTGCTAATGAAAAAAAGGAGAAGGAACCAAAGTCTCTACGTTTTCTGGACCGTCTTTAAGAGTTGGATTAATTCCTCACAGGGCCCACTTGATGGAATAGAGGAGAGTATGGGCCATGATGTGAACCAATGTATATGAGGTGCAGAGGTGCCCAAAGATGTACTTACCAAATCCAATGGATGTGTCATGATGATGGGAACGAGTGTTGTTGGGGGGGGGGAGGGGGGGGTGGGGGGGTGGGGTTGAATGGGACCTCACATATATATTTTTAATGTAATATTATTACTAAGTCAATAAAAAATAAAAAAATAAAAAAAAGAGTTGGATTATTGAAATCAGCCTCAAAACCTGGAAACTTAAATGCTTCTACTTGGAGTGTACATTGTGCCATGCTCTTGATATGGTTTTTTCCTTTTCTGAGTGTCTCATCATCTCATCTTTTTGTTTGAACCTTCTTCTAGCCAAATTATTTCTGTTTGCAAAACTTGCCTCTTCCATTTGGTTTATTAGTTATATGTGTGTGTTTAAAGTGGTTTTGCTAAAGTAGCTAATCATCAGCCTGAAACCAGGGTAACTTCATTTACCAAGAAGCGGGTTAGACTAGTATTTTCCAAACTTCATTGCTCACAAGATTCCTGTGGCAATCTTGTAAAAATGCAGACTCTGATTCTGTAGGTCTGGGGTGAAGCCTGAGATTCTGTATTTCTGGAAAGATCCCAGGGGATAAGATTAGAAACAGCAACATTGATCAGGTCTTCTAAGTATCAGACCAGCAAGCACTGATAGGAAAATGAAGGCTATAAGATAGGAGCAAAGCAAGGTAGAAAGCCCAGTGTTTTTGAAGGGTTGACTTACTTTCCTGGCTATTGATAATTAATCTGATAAGGAAGAAATGCAGACCATGAAACATGAACTTGCTGGAGATTATAGATAAACAAATTACTCTTATTTTTGGATCTGGGTGATATTGCTGAAGACAAGAGAATTCCATTTTGATATAAATGCCACAGGGAAACCTCATGTCATTGACACCTTATTGCTTTGGGGTTTTGTTAGCAGTTAAGGTTTAGTCGGGGCAAGTGTTGACTAGAAATAGATTGAGAGGAGGTGGGCACCCTGGTTGAACTGAATGGGCAGAAAGGTTTGTGTGTATGGTTGGTGTCTACAGATGCTCCACACTTTCCTCCTGTCTTTCGGCATTCTGTTATATGTGTGGATTTCTTTGAACTCTGCAGATAATGTGAAGATGAACTCTGTAAATCCAAAGTAAGTGCAACTGGTGAGGAAAAAAAGGCAGATCCTGTTTTCCTGAACTCCCTGTAAATGGAAACCAAAGATGTTTTTGTTTATCTGTTTGCTTTGTCTTGTTTTTGTTTTTCTAAACAAGACATGTCTGGGTGGGGAAGGCTTGTAAGTATCTTGGGCACTCAATCTGAAACATATGCTGCAATGTTTAATTCAGAACATCTATTTAGCAGTAATGATGGGCTGGTCAGCTTGAAATCCTAAGAGAAATGATTCTTTGCTGAAATTTAATTGACTTGTATTTTCATGTTGGACCAAACCTCGCTGTATTTTCTTAAAGCATTAGCAACTATCTGAGAAACCAAACAGGTTTCTCCAGTTTTCCTTTTTCCTTAAGAGCATGGGTTCAGAGCTGGTCAGTGGTATTGGCTTACCTAATTATCAGATGGGTCATAAGCACTGCCCCACTCCATTTTACTTAGTTAGACTGGTAGGAAGAAGAATCCTGCCCTCTATGCCATGTTATTTTCTCTTTTATAGTCTTACATCATGTTAGTCTCCCATGTCTGATAATTGCATCTCAGAAATATTTTAGTGCTTGTATCTCTTCTTGGTCCTTGCTGCATCTGCTTTGGTTCAGTTCCTCGTGATCGCTCCCCTGGGTTACTATCATCGCAAGTGGTGGAAAAGGCCAAGGAGACCCTGCTGCAGCCTGTGCAAAGGGCACCCCCGTGGATGACAGAGCACAGCTCCTGCACCTTACACAAGGGTGCTCTTCCCAAGATTCTGCCTTTACCCCTTGCAGAGTGACTCCCAGGCAACTTTTCTGGTGCTACTACAAAGCTTATCTAATCAATGCTTAATCAACTCCCTTTTTCCTTGGTGGAAAAGGCCAAATTCCTTCACAAGGCAGTCAAGTCCAGCCCAGACTACCTCTGTGGTTATACCTCCTGTCAGCCCACTCAAGAGCGGGACACTACCCTTCTCACCTGGCCCATGCTGGCTCATGTGTGTCTCCCTCCATTTGCATGGCAGCTGGGTTGGGGTCCCTTTCCTTCCTTGATGCTCCCACATGTGCCATCCCTTCATATTGCCAGGATGCTGAGGGCAGCTCTCTCAAAAAGAGGACAAAGAACAGGAATATAGGAGGACCTGATCCCACAGTCTCCCAACAAATCTCTCAAGTCCTCGAGTGTCACATGACTCATGCTGGACAATCACTATTACTGAGTATTTGGACATTAACGTCAATACTATCTAACGTTTTCTGAAGATGCACTCTTAATACCAGACGCTGAATATTTCCATATGTGATATTCTTTAATCCTCATTCAGACCCAGAGGCAGATGGATCATGAAGTTAATGAAGTTCAAGTTTCAGGGCTACCCAAAGCCCTGTTTTTAATTTTTCATTGAAAGAAAAAGCAATTATTTTTCTTATGCTAAATAAACATTCCCTTAGATAACTAATTTTGTATTAATAATTTTGTATATTTTTTTCTTAAAGAGGGTCCCCCAAATTGTGTATGCTTCAGGCACCACAAAACCATAATATGTACTATAAGGTAGATTCTATAGAATAGCACCACAATACTGAGTCTAGCGAATTTAGCCACAGAAAATGTTACAGAGCTCATGAAAAATGGTGCCTTTTACTTATTCTGTTCTCCGGCAAAAAGCACAAAACTTAAGATACTGAGATGGATGCTCTGAGCAAGTGAAAATACACTGCCCCAAGAGAGTTCTCAATGATCATAAGTGTTTTCAGTCACATGTGAAGCCCCACTCTTGTCCATTCCACTTCCATTTGAGAAGGGACACTGGGTGCAGAAATACCAGTACTATGATCAAATGGAAGTTATTCATTTCACCAAGTTTTACTTGGAGCCAGTGTCTTTATTTTATAGATGAGAAAACTAAGATTAGAGAGGTTAACCAATTTTCCAAAAATCTCCTGGCTAGTATGTGATGGAAATGACTTCCAAACCACAGTCTGTCTACATATGCATTGGCTAATTGTTTTTTTTCTTCTTCTTTATTTTCTTTTAAATGTTACATTAAAAAAAATATGAGGTCCCCATATATCCCCCACCCCACCCACGCCACCTCTCCCACATCAACAAACTCTTCCATCATTGTGGCACATCCACTGCACCCGGCAAATACATTCTGGAGAACCCCTGCAGCACATGGACAGTGGTCCACATTGTAGTCCACACTCCCCCAGTCCACCCAGTGGGACATGACAGGACACACAACGTCCAGCATCTGTCCCTGCAGCACCACCTAGGACAACCTCAAATCCTGAAAATACCCCCAAGCCATATCTCTTCTTCCCTCTCCCGACCATCAGCAGCCACTGTGGCCACCCTCTCCACATCACTACTACAGTTTCTTCCCTTACTAATCACAATAGTTCCCTAGCGGAACACCAGTAAGTCCACTCTAATCCATACTCTATTCCTCTATCTTTTGGACCTGGGATGGCTTGCTTAAACTCTTCCAAAAAATTGAAACAGAAGGAACATTGCCTAATTCATTCCATGATGCCAACATTACTCTAATACCAAAGCCAAACAAAGATATCACAAGAAAGGAAAATTATAGACCAATCTCTCTAATGAATCTTGATGTGAAAATCCTCAGCAAAATACTTGCTAATCATATTCAACAACACATTAAACAAATTATACACCATGACCAAGTGGGGTTCATTCCTGGTATGCAAAGATGGTTCAATATAAGGAAATCAAATTAATGTAATACACCACATAAACAGATTGAAGGAAAAAAATCACATGATCATATCTTTGGATGCAGAAAAAGCATTTGACAAAATACAGCACACTTTCTTGATAAAAACACTGCAAAAGATCAGAATAGCAGGAAACTTTCTGAACATGATAAAGAGTATATATGAAAAACCCAGAGCTAACATCATTTACAATGGTGAAATTCTAAAATCTTTCCCTCTAAGATCAGGAACAAGACAAGGATGCCCACTATCATCCCTCCTATTTAACATAGTCTTAGAAGTACTTGCTCAAGCACTGAGGCAAGGACCAGACATAAAAGGCATCCAAATTGGAAAGGAAGAAGTCAAAATTTCACTATTTGCAGATGATATGATCCTATACATAGAAAACCCTGAGAAGTCTACAACAAAGCTTCTAGAACTTATAAATGAGTTCAGTAAAGTCGCAGGTTACAAGATCAATGCACAAAAATCAATAGCATTTCTGTACACCAATAATGGCAATCTGAGGAGAAATCAGGAATCAAATACCATTCACAATAGTAAATAAAAAAATCAAATACCTATACCTAGGAATAAATTTAACTAAAGATGTAAAAGACTTATACACAGAAAACTACACAACACTGTTCAAGGAAATCAAAGAAGATGTAAATAAATGGAAGAATAATCCCTGTTCAAGGATAGGAAGACTAAATATTATTAAGATGTCTATTCTACCAAAACTGATCTATAGATTCAATGCAATCCAAATAAAAATCAACACAGCATTCTTTAATGAACTAGAAAAACTAGTTATGAAATTTATTTGGAAAGGCAAGTGGCCCTGAATAGCCAAAGACATATTGAAAAAGAAAAATGAAATTGGACGAATCACACTACCTGACTTCAAAATATACTACAAAGCTACAGTCGTGAAAAAAGCATGGTATTGGCACAAGGATAGACACACTGACCAATGGAACCAAATTGAGAGTTCTGATATAGATCCTCATATATACAGCCATATGGTATTTGACAAGGCCACCAAACCCTCTCAACTGGGAGAGAATAGCCTTTTCAACAAATGGTGACTAGAGAACTGGATATCCATATGTAAAAGAATGAAAGAGGATTGCCAACTTACACCTTATAAAAAAATCAACTCAGGATGGATCAAAGACCTAAATATAAGACCCAAGACCATAAAGACTTTGGAAAGCAAAGTAGGGAAGCATCTACAGGACCTTGTAATAGGAAACGGCTTCATGAACTTCACACCAAAAGCACGAGCAGCAAAAGAACAAATAGATAGGGAAACGGACTTTGGCCCAGTGGTTAGGGCGTCCGTCTACCATATGGGAGGTCCACGGTTCAAACCCCGGGCCTCCTCGACCCGTGTGGAGCTGGCCATGCGCAGTGCTGATGCGCGCAAGGAGTGCCGTGCCACGCAAGGGTGTCCCCCGCGTGGGGGAGCCCCACGCGCAAGGAGTGCGCCCGTGAGGAAAGCCGCCCAGCGTGAAAAGAAAGAGCAGCCTACCCAGGAATGGCGCCGCCCACACTTCCCGTGCCGCTGACGACAACAGAAGCGGACAAAGAAACAAGACGCAACAAATAGACACCAAGAACAGACAACCAGGGGAGGGGGGGAAATTAAATAAATAAATAAATCTTTAAAAAAAAAAAAAAAGAACAAATAGATAAATGGGACTTCCTCAAAATTAAAACCTTGTGCACCTCAAAGGAGTTTGTCAGGAAAGTGAAAAGAGAGCCTACACAATGGGAGAAAATATTTGGTAACCATATATCTGATAGGAGACTTATATCTTGCATATATAAAGAACTCCTATATCTTGAAAATAAAAAGACAAACAGCCCATTTAAAAAATGGGAAAAAGATTTGAACAGACATTTCTCCAAAGATGATATACAAATGGCTAAAAAACACATGAAAAAATGCTTAAAATCCCTAGCTATTAAGGAAATGCAAATTAAAACAACAATGAGATACCATTTTACTCCCATAAGACTGGCAGCTATCAAAAAATCAGAAGACTACAATGGTTGGAGAGGATGTGGAGGGAATGCAGAAGGATCCAGCCATTCTGGAGGACAGTTTGGCAGTTTTTCAAAAAACTATAGATTTGCCATATGACCAGCAATTCTACTGCTAGGTATATACCCAGAAGATCTGAAAATAAGGACACAAACTGATATATGCACACCAATGTTCATAGCAGCATTATTCACTATTGCCAAAAGTTGGAATCAATCCAAATGCCTATCAACAAATGAATGGATAAATATAATGTGGTATATACATACAATGGAATAGTACTCAGCTATAAGAACAAATACAGTACAAACACATGTGATAACATGGATGAATCTTGAGAACCTTATGTTGAGTGAAGCAACCCAGGCATTGAAGAACGAAGACTACATGACCTCTCTGGTATGAAATAAGTAAACCAAGCTGTCTCACACAACTCGAGACTGGATGATAAACTTTAAAGTAGCTGGAGGGTAGAGGAAGGTTGTGAGCTGACAGCTACTTGGGTGAAATCTATGATAAGCTGGAGGTAAGTATTTGTGCAGGGAAGGGATAAAATGGGGGCATAGGCATAACTTAGGATGGGGCTGCATGGGCTTTAGGGGCACTAGGGATGGGAGGATGGGTCAAATTGCCTGAGAAATTGGGGAAAAGGTGAGGGGAACATTTCATCATGGGCTAATTGGTTTTAATATCTAAAACACAAACACAAAAGAGTAGAGGGCATAATCATTGACTTCCTTCCAATCTCTTTTGATACTTGCTCTGGAATTCCCTTATCCCACTCCTCTCCTCTTGGTCTCAGGGAAGAGTGAAGGAGAACATCATGATGAAAGGTTGAATATGTCTTAGTGCTATCAAAACTTTGGAATTGGGCTAGCTCACTTATTTAATAACTCACTTATTTAATGGGTAAGTCATATCTCCAACACTTCTTGCAAAGTAAAGCTTTGACCTACACACACCCATTTGGCCTCTGACCTGCCCTGTCCCACTTCTTGCCACAGATTTTCGCTTTCCAGCACTTTTGCTCCTCCAGCAGGGTCTTCTGCTCACTGATCTTTCTCTGCTCCTCCCTCTCCTTCTTAGCAGCCCAGTCCTGCTTTGCAAGCCCTCTCCACATGGAATTTCTCTGACCTCTGGAAACTGGCCCCTGGACTCCTTCTTGCCCAAACACACTTCCTTCTCTAAAATCCTATGGGCATTCCTGACCAGGCAAGGAGCAGGGATCATTCATCTTTGGCAAGATCGGTTAGCCAAAGTAGACCTATGTCATAACACAGGGGGACTTTACCAAGGCACAAGGAGTTCTCTTGATAGGTGATGTCTTTTTCTGAACCGTAAATTGAGGAACGATGAGAGGGAAGTTTCCAAACTAACATCATTCTGGAAAATTTAAGATGTATATCATCACAGAGTCATTTTTTCCCCCAAATAAATATATAATTGGTTTGAGTTTGGTAAAGTTTAATTTTTTGATGGAAATCTGCCTCATATCTGTTCTTTTGTTTCTTCTTTCATAGGTACACTGAAGAAACTAAAAATTTCTTCATTTCTTAGGGTTATGTAATGAACATGAATTACCTTACTCTGCATTAACTTAAAAGTGTCTTCAACAATAGGGCATCTCTATATTAGTAAAGAATACAATCATTTCTGTTCATATTTATTGTAGTGATGTTTGCATGTACAGTAGTGATTGAAATCCCCACACTAAAGGGCCTCAAAGTGCTGCACCTTCTGCTTCTTGCTTTTCTCAGTGAGCTTGCCTCTACAACAATGGTTCTCAATGAGGTGATTTTGACCTTCCCTTCCCCTCGGGGGACATTTGGCAACGTATGGAGGCATGTTTAATGTCATATCTGGAGGACAGGGCTGAAGGATGTTACTGGCATCTGGTGGGTGGAGGCCAGGCGTACTGTAAAACATCTTACAATATGCAGGACATCCTGTACAACAAAGAACTGGTGCAAAGTATCAATAGTGCCTATATTGAGAAACACTACTCTTGGTGCAGGAAAGCAAGCGTGTGCTAAGGGAAAACCCAGGAGCTTTGTCTAAGATGAAAAAAAATGTATACTGGTTGTAGCAGTTTGATATTATTTATGAATTCTGAAAAGAAATATAGATTATGTTTGTAAACTGGTCTGTTCCTCTGACATTAAAACCCTTATATTGTATTTAGATTCTGGTGAAATGTCTGATTAAATTATCTTAAGATTGGGGCTCTGATACAACCACATCATTAGAGTGGGACTTAGCATCAAGTGCCAGCCCCCTTGGGGATAAGACAGATGCTCACATGGAAGTAAGCACACGGAGTAGAAGAACACAGAGGAGGAGAGACAGCTCATTAGACATGGCAGAGGCCCCGGGAAGAGGGATGAGCCTGACAGTCTACAGCTGACCTTGTGAAGAGAGCTGAGCAGCTAAGCCCAGAAAAAAACGAGGCCCAGGGGGAGAGATGAGCCTTATGCTAGCCTGAGATTGAAAAAAGCTGCGACCACAGAGTCTTAAGAGGAAGAAGGAAGGCTGAACCCTCACAGACATCATCTGTTATCCTTGCTCCAACACGTGGTCAATGACCTTGGGTGAGAAAGTACATTTTATGGTAACGAATTGGACTCTTGAGTGCCTTGTGACTGTAAGCTTCTACCTCACATAAGCACCCTTTATAAAAGCCAACAGAGTTCTGGTACTTTGCATCAGCACCCTTTTGGCTGACTAATACATTGGTATATGGTCACTGGGAAGGCCAGAGGCCAGTTTCATTTACTTCTTAAGAACAAAAATATTCTTTCGGCTGGAGGTCCTGGTGAGGCATTAGTGCTTGCTCTCAACGTACTGTACTCAACACCTGTGTGCATACACAAACTGCTTTCCTTTAATGAAGATTAACTTGTATTTTTGTAGTTATTTGGCTCAAAATTTATCATCACACTTAAAAAAATTACCACTCTGGTACAAATATTCTAGGGTGCATTATGTTTCTAAGGGACTTTCAAATTTCTATTTAAAGCTTTTATGCTAATATTAACCTAATTGTTTAAATCGTAAGATATATTTTTATGGTGTGATTTGATAGTACTGGGAAAATTGTTGGCCAACTGAGCTTTCCCCCAGTGTTAACTACATTCTTGTGGAAATGTTTATTTGCCTAACAAAAGGGTAAAATATCCGTGGAGATACTGCTCTTTTTAAAGGAGATTCTATTGAAAGTTGATTGACTGTAATCTCACCCTTCTTCACCACTTCTCACAGGTTTTCCAGTAGTTACAGTTCACTGATCCTGAAGTTACCGGTAATCTTGCTGCAGAAGGTTTGGAAATGCCTGAACTCTAAAATGCAAAAGTTCTGACCTGCTCACTTAATGGTATCCAACTTAGGAAATCCTTTCTTTCAATTTTAGAATAATGATTGAATCACATTTTCTGAACTCCAATCTAAATCCAAATATCCTACTCTACTAGACTAGGGAGAATATATATTTAAATGATTTTATATAGAGTGGAAATTGTGATGTATAGCATATATCTGACTGTATATCTTGATATATAACAACGCATAAGTAGGGTAATACTTTTTTTAACAATGCATATTTGGCTAATTTAACTTAATTCCCATGCATTTTACCAATTATGTACATTTATTTAGTGCATAAAAAGTGTAACAATTAATATTGAAGTGTAAATGAGTATGCATGTTCTACCACTGTTTTATTCAAATACTATGTGTCAAAATCAATTTGATATGAAATGCACAGTGATAGATGAGAGTGATAGATCTAAGGTATGTACAGTACAGTATGGAATTCTGTCAATCTCTAAGCAGCATTTCAAAAGAAAGAGTATGTGACTTTCAAGCACAGAAGTTTCTTTCTGAACTTGATGCACGTGACATTGATCAACCACTATGAACAAGAATAATATACACATTCAGAAAGAAAAGGTGACCTATAAAGAGTGTATCTTTTATCTGTAATTCAAATCACTTTTCTTGTTTGCATGAAAATAAATTCTGAAAGTAAAAATGATCCAATACAACTTCAAATATTTTTCCTTACTCTTCTAGTTTTCTTTAATATAATACTTTATAATCACATTTTCAGGTTTTTATTTTCTTTTGCAAAATTACTATTTCATCCTACTTATGTTTAAGATTTTTCAAGGGCATGCTCAGCATTTTAATATATTGCCTATTGTGACTTGTAAATAAAAAGTATTCTTTATGTGTCTATTGTGGCATTTGCAATTTTAAAATAAGAAAAAAATTACGTTTCTAGAGATCTTAGAAATTATACTGCTTAATATAATAATTGCATTGTTGAGTCCTCTAAGAAATAAGCAGAAGTATATATAGAAAAATGTGCAAGATTTTTCAATATATTTTGCTGAGCATATCAAATTGCCATTGTAAAATTAATACAGAAGTTTTAATAAAGTATTTTTAAATTTAGAAGAAAAGAATGTTTTACTTGAAAACTCATTTTTATCTACTGAAAGCATTTCTAAGGGTGAACTTGAAAGAAACACAGGGTGGAAATAATTGGTGATTCTTTTATTAGCTCTTAGAGAAAAAAATACATGGATAGTTTCTCACTGGTAAAACTGAATTTATCCTAAAAATATCAGAATATTTTCTTATGAAGGTATTAGTCGTGTTGAAGAGTTCAGCAATTTTCATATATATATATATATAAAGTTGAAGAAACAAATCCATTCTAAATAATTTTTTAACACTTCTTCCATGTTTATATGGGTTTTCTTAGAAGTCATAACTGAAGCAATCTTTCTTGGGACAAAGTTCTAACAGAACTAGGTAAATAAAGTTTTCTTGGTGAATTAGAGTGCTTTCCAAAGTGTGAAAATATAAAGTACTGGTATTTTAATGTAAGGAGTCAAAACCTAAAGTGATTGTTTTGCTTTTATAGTCCCTTTTTCTGATACGTTAACCACAATTTTAACTACTTTTTATACAAAAGCAAGCACTTGCTTTCACTTACTTTCCACCCTCCTCAGGAAAGATCTACCTAAGTTTAGCATAGCTAGAAAATATTGATATAAAAATAAAATATTGCATTTTCTTTGAGTCCTTTCCTCTATTCACTTAAATGACTCCTAACTTTCCCTTTTTCTTGTTACAAGTAAATGGAAATATGGAAAAATAGAGGGAAATGGTCTTCAACTTTACTTGTTACTCTCAGTGCTATGAGATACAGATTCTCTGTGACAAGTTCTGAGCCTGTGTTTCCCCGTAGGAATTATCAAATTTTAAGATTCGGCTCAGAAAGTATGAATTTAGATGTCCCCATTCACTATAGCCCAAGTTCTACTGTAAAGTGAGTGCATTGCACATCTAGAAAAATCTGCTCTGAGCTTCCCTAGGACAATGCTGAAATGCTGCCTTATGAAATCCAAAATGAATTAATGAAGAACACCACCGGCGATGAAATGCGTTGTGTGTGTACTACATCTAACATGGCAAATGGAATACAAAGCCCTTTTTTTCTCACATTTGCCAGCCACAGCATAAGCTTCCCGTAGAGGACGGGGATTAACAGCCTGTCTCCTTTGGGGGGGGGGGGGGGAAGGGGGCAGGGAGTATGAGTCAAATAAAATGTAGAATCTGCAAATGGAGCTCTGAAATGATGTAGTTAACATTACATATGTAGTCTATTATGGTAACTGGGAACATGTGTGTCATAACATTGGGCTTCTAAAAATGCTTCTAAAAATGGGAGAGAGCAGAACAAAAACGGACCCCCAAATTCTGCCCAAATCGCTTGATCCAAACAAGACACAGTGGTAGGAAAGATTTGATAGAAGACATTTTTCCTCTGCTACCCCACACTCAGCCCTGTCTTTTTTATTTTCTACCCTTCCACACTTTTATCTGGTATTTTTCAAGATATATTTTACAATTTAGATATATTTTTCATTTCCCAATCATTCTGGAGTGCCAACATGTCTTTTAGACTTTACTGGGCTCTACTAAGGGGCATCTTTAAATATCATGAACTTGAAATATTTCCCAAGGCAAAATGAAGGAAGTGCTCTGACATAAGACTTGAAAGAATTAAGAGAAGGGAAGACATCAAGACTGTTAGACCCAAAGAGACACCATGAATTGGGCACCTGATCCCTTAAATAATTGGTTAAAACGTTTGCTGTTTGCACTAGGTGTCCCTGGGCCTCTCTGGAATGAGTCATTTGAAAGAGAATATAATGGGGAAAGGGAAAGAAGTACAAATGTGGAAATGATAGCTTAATCTCAGTCTAAGGAATTGAGAAGTACAGAGTAGGAAATAACTGATGGAAAATTAGAGGGCATAAAGGAATTAGACTGACTTTCAAGAGAAGGAAGGAAGCAGAAGTTTTAAAATGTGAGTTGGAGAAATGGCAATTTGTACACTTTCAAGTGTATGGATGCACTGATGTAATGAAGCTAATTGAAAATTTATAAATTTATTGACTCTTTTAGGGTCTCATATTACCTTTCATTTTTCCCTTCTTTGAGTTGATGACTTTTGTTTGATTAATCTTTCTTGATTGCAATTTATTATTCAATTTAGGATTTAGACATGTCTCGATACAATTAAAATATACTTTTAAGTATTTACCATTTAAATCCTAATCCTTGTTGGTGTTATTGAAAAGTGCGTATTTAACCTCCGCTTGGAGCAGCCTACCTCTATTCTTTTCTTGGGGATGCCAGAGCACTGGCTCATCATCAGAGATGTTTTTATATTGAGAGAGAGGGGGTTAGAAGGAAAAAGAGAGAGAGAAAATGTAGTCAGTTTATATATGGAAAATTAGAAGGAGGGATGAAATTAGCATGAAATATTGGGATTGTTCACCCTGTCAAATATGTCTCAAAAAGATGAGGGAGAAGATATACTGCCACCCCAATCGCTCTAACAGACATGGAAAGTCATCGGATAACTGCCAGGGACTGCTTGCCAAGGGGAAAACAAAATAGAATTTCTAACTCTAAATCCACTGGTTACCATGCCTTGCCAATCTTCTCTCAAAAATGTCTTTATAACATTCTTTATCTCTCTTATTATTGTAGCTAAATGCAGGCCTCCTTAACTTCCTACTTGCCAATTACACTGCCTCTTGCTGCTAAAGTAGTCCCTGTTCTTCTCTTCATTAGTCTCTTCTCATTTTAATTCATTTTATAAACATTAGCTAAGTTAATATTCCCATGAATCATCTCTTAAATATATAGTGTCAGGCCCCTTCTTAAAGGTTCCAAAAAGGTTCCTAGATATTAACCAAATATCCTTAACTTGATACTCAGTGCCCTCCCATTGTACAGCTCTGCCTTATTTACAAACCCTTTCTCCTAATGATTTCCTCTGGGCTCCCTTTCTTAAGTCAAATGGCCCCTTGACGTCCCAGACTCATGTCTAAGAAAACTGTCTCCTGCATTGTCACTGTAACATTCTACCACCAAGACTCTGTTTTCCATGAAGTTTATCATGATCCTTTCACGTAAGTAAGCCCTCCTGAAATTTTTATATTTGTGAATATTTTGTGGCATACCAATTTCTACCTTACAGAGTTTTCATATATGACTCTATCTGAATCCTTTTTTTTGCAACATGTGTCTATATCCAAAGTGTCTTTCACAGCACCCAGATTTGACATATAACTTTACATGCATGCTCTGGGTCTTTACTGTTCCAAGAACATTGCTTGACACATAAAAACTCTCAAATATCTGCAGAGTGAATTAATAAATATACTTAAGTGTTGATCACCTTAAAGCTCAAATGCATTCGTGGTAGTTTTCCAGATGAGTCTCCTTGCTTATTCCATCTTTGTAAATGCTATCATTTGCCCATAGTTTTTGGCCATCTATGTCTCCATTTCAAAAGGCCGTTATCTGTTAAGTCACTTAGAAGTTCTATCATTTAACTGTTCCTAAGATTGAATAAACTTAATTGATCTTAATGATTCTACAGGAAAGATTATGTTTCATTAAAAAAAGGAACTGAGGAGAGTCCTGGAGAGGATTTCACAAATCTGTTTAGTAATGTAGAGATGTGTATTCTAATTAAGATTATAATACTATTTGTTAGATGGGTAATTAATTTATTAATTCTAGTTGTGTATAGTAACAACAGAGTCAACTGGTCATTTCAATATCATGTAGATAAAAAAATTTGAAAAAGTATCCATACCATTCTAATCATAGAGACTATTTGTACCTAACATGTTCTAAAAACACGTTTGTGGACTGAACAAATTTTGAATTGAATTAGCTGAGCCTAAGCTACTCTTCCCTACTTTATTTAGATGAAATGAGACTATACGTTTTGTTAATAATTTTTATAAGTAGAATAATTTTGTTTTTTGGGAAATATTTTAGTTTTGTGTTTGCCAAAATGGCTGTTTGAAAAAATGTTTTACAAATCAGTCAATGGTATCTTTCGTGTAAATAAATGCCAGGCAACTGATTTGACCAATGCTGTGATTTATTTCAGTTTATAAAATATTTTCACATACATTTCTTGTTTAATTTAATTTTTCAAATACCCATGAGGTGGGTGGAATGAATTTATTTTACACATGAGAAAACAGAATTATAAAGAATCTAGATACTGAGTATCAAGAACTAACTAAGTGTAGACAAGAGCTAACTAGGTGTAGAGATATAACTTTAGATTCTAGGTTGGTATCTTTCAAAACACTATTTGCTTCACATCAGCATACTGCATACACTTAATAAATATTTGTTTATCAATGAATGTTGTTCTTTGAAACTGACTATTGCCTTTTAGAACATGGTATATCTGGTATAAAATTAGATTTGATTAATGAATATCAGTGTATTAAACTTATATAATAAGAATTATGTAGACTATGATTCTCAAAGCAAAATATAGAATTGCATAAGGTTTTCATCTCCATCCAAAACTCGTTTCTACATGACATAGTTTTCAACGATTCATATGCAGATTTCTCTTGACAGCTGATCTCTAGATCTTTTCATCTTCAATATTGAGAATATGCTATTTTTGAAATGTGGGGAGCATTGTTATGTGTGTATGATGGATAAATTCATGAATTTTCTAAAAGATCATTTTGAATATGTTCTCGAGTGTTTGGTAACACTGGGTTAATAAAGTATTCCTTATTTGCTGTCAATTATATGACAATCATTTATTAATGGTCATATCTGAATGCTTCCCTTCCTCTGATGTATATGCATCATTTTATAATAGCAATGAAAACACTCCAGGCTACACATTTCAGCATGATCATTACATCTCACAGGTGCTTAAATTCATTTAACTGCCTTTATATTTGGATTTTGTAGCTCACCCACAGTTTTGACCCTGGTAACTTTTAAAGTGAGATGTTTTATTGAATTTTAATTAGGGACAATATTAAGATACTGCTGCTCTAAATTTAACAAACTAAGAAGGCATTTGGGATTTAGAAAAAAATAAATAGGATAGTCTTTGGAGCGTAGCAGAGCATGCAGGTCACGAACTGAACATTTATCTATAAATGTTGGTTAAAATTTAGTATGTTCTGAGAACTGGACTTGGAAAGAATAGCCCAGATGCAGTCCTTATTTATGAAAATGATTCCATGTTTCTCTTAAGACCAAGAAAAAATGTTTACGTATTTAAGAATCCAAATCTACAAAATGGAAATAACCAAATGTTGACTTTTCAAGCACATATTGAATTTTATAGGTGTTATTTCATAATTCATAAGAATTTACAATTAATGGGCATATATAACTGCTTGACTTATGTCTGCAAGTACATTTCATTCATTAAGGCTATCATAACCCTTTAGCTCTCTGTATATTAACATTTTCAAGTATGAAGATCCTTTTCCAATCTAATACAATTTTCCCGATTCCAACCTGTTAATAGTTGTACTTTTCTTATATGTTGATTAAAGCATTACATAGTAAAATAAAGGCTAGTATAATTTAGTAGTAGGAAATTTTTATATTATCAAACATAGATTTTACATATATCTGAAAAATAGTTAGTATGTATGTGAGACCTACATTTTCTTTATTCTACACATAATGTTTTGTTCCCAGTGACCCACTGAAATATAGGGCTGTTTAATTAAGGTCAACATGATGAGAATCACTGCTGTAGGAAATATATTCCAGAACTGTCTCAATTTTTTAGTGGTTAACACTCTTTTGATAAGAAGCAATATGACCCTCGAGATTACTTTGGGTTCAGAAAAATCTTGGTTCTGGTTCTGGCACATTTACTTGCTGCATACTATAACAAAGAGCAAGTAATTTAAAATTCTCAACATCTCATTTTTCACATCTGTGAATTGGGGATATTGATGACACCTATTTCATGCTGTGAAGATTAAATACAATCTATATGTAATATAATTTGCATATTATCTAATTAGAATATTCCTGGAAAAATATGTTAGTGGAAAAATTGAGTTAGTAGTTGGAATTAGATGTGATAAAAGTGCCTGGGCAGAACTTTTTAGGAGAAATGCTTCCATAACTTGTTGAGCAGCCTTTTTCCGTTATTTAATTTTTTAAAATTTGAAATAAATATATTTAAAAAGTGAAATCCACTTCAAAATGGGATTATTCCATTAAGGTAAGTATTATTCACTGAGGTTATGTCTATAGTATGCTTAAACATGAAAGAGTGGACAATTTAGATAATTAAATGGTCTATTGACTTTCATTAGATTTTCCCTTATTATGTAACTTCCAACGTTGTTTTTGGATATAGCAAAACAAGTTGGAACATTTATGAAATCCAGTTCATTAAAAATTTTGAAGCATGTACCATATGAAAATTTTGGATTTTAGGGAAGAACAATAGTGCATCTAAAATTAATCTAGCAGTTAAAGACTAAAGTCTCTTTTGAGAACTTTGGAGAGTACTTACTCAAAAAATTCTAGAAACCTATAGGAATTTTTTCCCTTTAGTGAATTTATATTTTTCAAGAGGCTACTCTTTAAACAATTTTAAAGTTTGCATTTTCAAAATATAGTGAATTGATCTAAAATAGTATCTGTGCCTCCTTATAGGCCTCGCTTGCTCATAGAACTGAATTTGCCAATAGTCCCATAAACTAGTCTGAAAGAGGCCTGGTTCACTCTGTACCAGTCCCTCTCATTTTTCAGTTGATAAAACTCAGTGTATGCACTGTCCTTGGGGCAACTTTAATGGTGTGCCTGAAGGAGGGGGGATATTTCCTGTCTATATCCTGCTTTGGCCATGCAGTAAGAGTAGGAAATCAGGGAGCTCATATCTTGCCTTTTGTGGCTGCACTTACAAACATCCAGGAGGACACAGGAGAGCATAGGGTTCAGCCTTTAGGAAACATGTTGATTTGATGAATCAGGGATATTCAGGCTTCCAGGGCATGAGGGCTTCAATTTCTTCATTGGGAAATCACTTCTGATGCCTGACAGGAGCGGCCACTTTGGAAAAACACTCTGGAAGATCCTCAGTGGTTGAATATGGGCTTACCACATGACTTAGAAATTGGGTAAATACCACTCTTAGGTATATACCCAAGAGAAATAACAACATTTGTTCGTGCAAAAACTTGTACATGAATGTTCATAATATCATTATCCAAAATAGCAAAGAAGTGGAAAAAACACATATGTCCCAGTGATGAATGGGTTTAAATAAAATGTGATATATCCATACAGTGGAATATTAGTTGGCAGTGAAAAAAAATAAGCATGGATATGTGCTACAATATGAATGACCCTTAAAAAATGCTCAGTGGAAGAAAACAGTCAAAAAAGACTATGAAATATATAATTCCATTTATATGAAATGTCCAGAGTAGGCAAATCTATGGAGACTGAAAGCAGCTTAGAGGATTCCTGGGGCACAGGGGGTTGGATGCAATGGGAAGTCACTGCTAATGGGTACAGGGTTTCTTTTTTGGGTCACGAAAAAAACAAAATTGGTTATAGTACTCATTTTACACATCTGTGAATATACTGAAAACCATTGGATTGTACTCTTAAATGGGTAAATTATACAGTATTAGACTTCTATCTCAATAAAGCTGTTATTTTAAAGAAAAGACTGTTACCCATCTTGCATGTGTGTCCTTCAGATATTTATGATCAATTTCACAAACCAGATTATGATGAGTATTTTCAAGTTTCAAATTCCAAGTAGTCGAAATAGGCATTTTCAAGAACAGTATTCATTGAAATGCATCAAAGCATAAGTGCACTCCCTGAAGAAACACTTTAACTCATGAGCTTAAATAATAACCAAATTTAATTCATTCCAGGTACATTCTCATTAAAGAAACTGCTGGCCAAAATGCTGAAACATTTAGCTACTAAACGAACAAATTAAACTCCTTTATGATTTAATTGCACCAGTGAGGATTACTTTTTGGAATGTGTTTCTACTTTGATGCATTTCAATACACATCATGAATTATGTTGAATGATGGCATTTCAGAAAGGGTATGAGTACAGATATGCATATGTATTTCTAACTGCATTTAAAATGTTATTTAAAATATGTATGCATGTGTACATGTGAACATTCCAATTTCTATGTTTATGTGTATGTATACAATACAGAAAGACATATTCCCATAAGTCCCATGCAATGTAGGCATATTGTGGGCTATATATTTGCCAACTATTTGCAAGCATTAACAGAAATATTCTCTCTGCCTCCTCTCCTCTCCACTCTATATAGATACATATGTGAATATACAAATATTTGATCATGTTTATCACTAGACCCACGGTATTTATAGGTGGCCATTTTGATCATCATGTGTATTTTGAACCACTGGAACTATTTAAAGGAATTTTTATTGCTTTGATAATATACAGTATTTCACTTCTAGATGCATGAGAATTTGTGGCAGCAATTATAGAAAAGAAATGACTATAAAAACAAAAATAAAACAGAACTCAGCCTGAATCTTTCCACACCCTTTCAAATCTACCTGCCTGATGCTTTTCAGTTAGCTGTTTCTTTCTCATTGAATTATTTTATGTATTAATGTCAAAGTTAAAACCTATTCTTCTTACCCTATTGACGATCTAATGAGAAATGAGAATTTTCTCTTCCAAAAGAAAATAGCTTAAAAGTCCTGGCATTTTAAAAAATTTATTTTCTTACTGGATTAACATGCAGAAAACTAACTTTTACTTTTTTTTTCTTATGCAATTTTAGCCCTAGTCAATTCTGATTATATATTTATTAAGTATCTTAAAAATGCTCAGAAGGCTCATATCACCACCTCTTTTTTCTGCCGTTGAAATTTTCCATTTATATTCTTGCCCTTTCTTGCCCTCCCCAGCACATCCTCTTGCCTTTTTCACTCAAAAACACTCAGAGATAATCATCCACTTTTCCACAAAACGTGCATATGCATCACTTGCCTATACATTTAAGGAAGCCACATGATTATCAGAACAAAATGGTGAAATACACTGCTGAAATGCAGCAGCCAGGAGGAATTTTTAAATGACATTAACCAGACATGTGGTGGTTGTCCCAGTTCTGCCTAATGGGAATTTTGTTTTCAGTTCAGTACCTCATTGCCACATAGAGCACAAAGGGACAAAGTACAGATCAAGCTGATCAGCTTCTGCCTTCTCGAGGTGGTGTGCAGCCTTAGACCGGAGAGAACATATATGATACACACGCTCAGTGCTGAGGAGCAAAATGTTATCCAACAGGCAGGGGCTGTCCCTTTGGGTGAAAGAGTTGACAGATTGTTTTAGAAGAAAACCTCACCTCCTTAAAAATACTATGGCAGATTTGACACTTGGTGAAATGTGGGCATCACAAAGAATAAACATTTTCTGCAGACAACAACAAATGATACCCAAGATTCCAGTGCATATTAGTGAGGGACAGGGGCAGGAGGAGACTCGAAGAGGAGGATGAGCATTTGAACACCTGGAAGCAAAGATGGCCGCTTAGGAACAGGACACTCAGGTTACCACTTAGAGTTTGTTGTACAGAATTAGGGTTTGGGGAATTAGTTGTACATATTTTTCTGATTCCATGGAGTTGTTTCAATCATTTCATCTACTTTGTGGTCTTCATTAAGTGCCAACAACCTCAGAAGATTTATATTTGTCCTAAATGGCCAGATTTCATGATTCCCTGTCAAGTTTCTGGTCCCCAGAGTGGGTAAAATTATGAAAAGTGATATTGCCAAATATTGTTCAACTGTATGCACATTTTAATAGAATATTTTTTCTATACTTTCTCTTCTTGAACTCCTATTCATTTTCAAAGGTTCAGATGAAATTTCACCTCCTCTATGAAGTTTTCCTTGATGTTCCAGTCAAATTAACTTTGCCCTCCTTTATAAAACTACATTTCTGTATACATAATTCTCTTATAGCAGTTCGCACTGTTTTTCACAGATATATATTTGGACCGGGAGTTCATTATGGAAGGGGTCACATGTTATTTAATTTGCTATCCATCGTCATTAGGCTGGTACATGAAAAAGGTAACAGACTCAATTAATGTTGAACCAATAAATAAGATCCATTGATTGCTCAGTTTAAGCTTAAGAGAAATTGCCCATTTTTGCACAAATAATTAATTTTGCCCCAGGTAAAATTCTTTTTTTTTTGTCATTTCTGGCCTTTACTTATAACAGAACAGGGGTGAGGACATAGCACTTGAAAGTCTAATGATTCACCAAATAACAGTACTCAATATCTTAGAGTAAATTAAGAAGATCAAAACTTCCCTTCACCTTCAACATGGGTTGGAGAGAGTCACTCATGTGTCCTTTGTCACCTTTCCCATTTCCTAGTCTTCTCCATTTACAGAGATCTAGCATCTCTTAAAATCAGGAATTTTGGAGGCATATTTCATTCATATTTATTTTTTGTAGTACATTCTTCATAAGATTGTCTGCCAGGTAACCCATACCTGGCATCACTTCCAGAAGATTTTTTCCACTCACCCTGTGCCACTCTTCCACATAACTGCTTAATTGTTGACTAGTCCATGGCAGGAGCCTGAACCATTAAAATCCCTCTCCTAAGATTTTGATTTGGAACCTCCAGTGATCAGCCCAGGTTCTCTATTGGGATTGAGGCTGTTGTAAAAAGTGCTATATGGTCTAAGAAACAGAGGAATATTGGGGGACAGAGAAGAATTGAATACCTGTGCAGAGAAGAGAGATGAGACAGAGAAAGACAGAGAGACTGACTAGTTGTGGATCCCTGTGTGCAGTTTTTTCCTCCAAGATTCAGCTACATTCTTCTCCATGGGCTTCACAAGACAGCATAGTACCTTTTTAATAACCTTTTTTTTTAGGCTTTAGTTAAATTTGGGTTTCTGACACTTGACCACAAGCATCCTGAGTAATTTGTTTTTAAGTAACTTCATGAAATGGGTGGTATATGACAATATTTTTTCTTTACAGTATATCCTATATTGATCTCATTATCCCCCTGTGGCTCTTCCTTTCTTTTTTTAATAAATTTTATTTATTTACTTTTTTAGCCATAGGTCTTTTTTTTTTCCTACCCCTCTCCCCCACCATGCTGTTTTGCTGTCTGTGTCCATTGGCTGTGTGATCTTCTGTGACTGTTTCTTTTCATTTCTCTTTTTCTCCTCTGCTTCATCAGGATTTGATATTGGGGACCTCTGATGTGTGAGAGAGGTACTCTGTCACTTGCACCACCTTGGTTTTCTGGTTTTGGTCACATCTTGCCTTGACTCTCCCCTGCGTCTCTCTTTTTGTTGTGTCATCATCTTGCTGTGTCAGTCCCCACGTGGGCCTGGCACACCTCTGCCAGGATGCCCCAGGGTTGAACCTGGGTCCTCCCATATGATAGAAAGAAGCCCAGTTGTTTGAGCCACATCTGCTTTCCCTGTGGCTTTTTCTTAGTGTAGGTACTCGTAAGTTCCTGAGAAATTGGGTCACCACTGATTTGTATTCCTGAATTCCTGTCACAGTACAGGAGACCCTAGACTTAGTGACCCTTGTATAGAAGCAGATGGACCTAACTGGAATGGACCAGGGGGTGAAGCATCATTTCAAGGTATAAGTGATGTGAAATGCCAGCCTTTTTTAAAAAAAATACTCTTAATACTTTTATTTTTTCCAGATTTAATTTTTTGAATATATTTATTTTTAAAAAAGACACTTAGATTACATAAATAGTACATAAAAATATAGGGGATTCCCACATGTCCTGCCCCCACATCTCCCACATTTTCCCATGTTAACAACATCCTTCATTAGTGGGGTACATTCATTACAATTCACAAAATCATATTTGGAGCATTGTCACTAAGCATAGATTATAGTTTATATTGTAGTTTACACTCTCTTCCACACAATTTTGTAGGATATGGTGAAATACATAATGTCCTGTATCTATTATTGTAATGTCATTCAGGACAATTCCCAAGTCCCAAAATATTACACATATTTTTCCCTCTCCCTTCCCTCAGAACCTCCAGTGTCCCCTGCCTCCACATCAATGATATAATTTCTTCCATTGCTAGAATCACAATGAGTCTATAGTAAGGGAGAATAAATTCCAAAGTAGAGCCCTCTGGCAAGGCATCAAACTCCTAAGTATCTGCCCTAACTATAGGGCCTGGATGTCTCCAGAGCCTTCATGAATGCCACTGTTTGAGGTAGTATTTACTTTGGCAGTCAATGAGATCTTGCTGAGACATAAATAAGTGTAACCTCTGGAATGACCTCCTGACTCACTTTGGAGTCTTTTAGTCACATAAACTCATTTGTCTTTACCTTTTCCCCTTTTGGTCAAGCTCTTTTTCCAGTTGCATTGCTATTTGGTGCTTGGTAGTAATCCCTGGGTGCCAGGGAGGCTCATCCCTGGGTGTCATGTTCTACGCTTGGGGGAAGGTAATGCATTTATATGTTGAGTTTGGCTTAGAGAGAGGCCACTTTTTTTTTAAAAATTATTTATTTATTATTTTTTAAATTACATTAAAAAAAATATGAGGTCCCATTCAACCCCACCGCCCCCGCCCCCCACTTCCTCCACAGCAACACTCTCTCCCATCATCATGACACATCCATTGCACCTGGTAAGTTCATCTCTGAGCATCACTGCACCCCATAGTCAATGGTCCACATCATAGCCCAGACTGAGAGAGGCCACTTTTGAGAAGCAAGGAGGCTCTCAGGAGGTAACTCTTAGGCACTCTATAATACTAGGCTAAGATTCAATTTCAAGATTATCCTCCTTCATTGCCCTTGTACTCAGGGGATTCTTGCTGTTCCATTAAAGAATATGACAGAGCTCCTCAGGACAGGAATTTGATATTCTTTCAGTTATTGTGTGTATCTCCACCCACCGTGACAATGCCTCATGAACACTTGAATACATTTATATGCCTTATATGTATGCCCAGGTGAACCTCCTCCTATGTATCCCCCAACACTGACACCCCACACAAATGGTCCTTCCCTGTCATAGTTGTAACCCTTCTGTGATCCAAATCTTCTTCAAAAATGAAGCCAATGAAATAGCCAGATACAATTAATAAGAAAATGAAATAATAATGATAGTTTTAAAAATAAGAAATAAAATACAAAAAATTAAAGAAGATTTAGAATAATAAAAATTAGTGAAAAAATATTTTAAAAAAATAAATTTTTGACATTGTCTTTCATCACTGTAAGATCTGATGTCTTGTTTGTATAGTGATGTTGTCTTCCATTTATTCTCCCAGTGTCTTACTTTTTTCAGGTAGTGCTTAATAGGGGAAGACAGAGCAGTATGTCAAGCCCTCAATGTTGTTGCAAGGAACTATGAATCTTGTTCTTCATGGATTGAAGTCTGTTGGTTGCTCTGGGTCCTGAGGTGAGTGGGAGGGAGGAATAGAATAGATGGAATATGGGGCATTTTGGGGGCAATGGAAGTGTTCTATATGATCTTGCAATGATGGATGCAGGTCCATGTTAAATTTCATCAAAATTTATAAAAGTGTATGGTTCAAAATGTAAACCATAATATAAACCATTGACCATGGTTGGTAACTTTATTTCAATATTTTTACATCAATTGTAACAACTGTGCCATCCACATATAAAACATTATTAATAGGGGGAAAGGGAAAGGAGGTAGATGTTGGATATATGGAAATCCCCTATATTCTGTATGTGACTTTTCTGTAACCTAAAACTTCTTTGAAGCCAACCTCTTTATTTACTTTTAGAGGAATGGCAATTAGAACAGCTAAAAATAGTCTCATTACTGACATACATCATAGGAACTATATAAATCATTTCTTTAGAAAGATGGAGATCTTATTTAGACCCAAAGGAGCTAGGGAAGTACCTGGGGATAGATGTAGAAAAAATATCCAGTGAAGTAATATGGCCTCTGATAAGAAAGAGGAGTATGAATGACTATCTGAAGAGAAGCTGACACACATGTGCTAGAGAAGAGGACCTTGGAGAAAAACAGAGACCTTTATTGAATGTTTTACCTGGCATGATGGTATCTATGTAAAGGATTGGAAGTGTCTTGTAATTTCCTATTATAAGTAAACAACTGTGATCATTTGCCAGCTAGCTTTTATTTTTAAAGATTTATTTATTTATTTATTTCTCTTCCCTTCCCCCTGGCCTGGTTGTCTTTTCTCTGTGTCCATTTGCTGTGTCTTCTTCTTTTGTCCGCTTCTGTCATTGTCAGAGGCACAAGAATCTGTGCTTCTTTTTGTTGCGTCATCCCACTGCATCAGCTCTCCGTGTGGGAGTGCCACTCCTGGGCAGGCTGAACTTTCTTTCACACTGGACAGCTCTCCTTACAGGGCACACTCCCTGCGCGTGGGAGTCCCCTGAGTGGCACGGCACTCCTTGCACACATCAACACTGCATGTGGGCCACCTCCACACCAGTCAAGGAGGCCGGGGTTTGAACCTTGGACCTCCCATGTGGTAGCTGGATGCCCTAACTACTGGGCCAAGTCCGCTTCCCTGCCAACTAGCTTTGGTTAGGTTAATCATTTATTTGTTGAACACATTTTGCTTGAGTACCTGCTGTGTGCCATGCCCTGTTTTGCATTTTTTGAGAAACAGACAGTCTTCACTCTTGCAACACTCATAGTCCACGATGGGTGACAATGAACTAGGGCTTCAACAAGTAAGTATATGGTTACATATTCTGATCACTGCTATGAGAACTTGACTTGAGCTCCCAATATCATAGTGCCATCCACATTTGAGCCAAGTACTTTTAGGCCAAAGAAGAGACTAAATGCTCTGTTTTGTAAACAATGTCAGACCAGTTCACAAAATTTAATTAACAGCTTCTAAAATAAGGTCCAACTTTTCCTATTTAGTACAAGTTAGTCTTCATGCATTTGCTTCCTTTTGAATATTCACTTGGAAGAGCAGTGATGACTTCTGAGGCCATGGGATGGATCTGGTCTGGCTGATACAGAGAAGACCAACCAGAGAGTTGCCTAAGCTTATCTCCTAGACATTCAGGCATCTCAGCAATGTCAGAAGAGGAGAAGGGCATTGTGCCATTTTAAGAAACCCGCATTAGAAAGTGATGAAATACATTGATGTAAAGTCTTATTGCATAATTTTCTTTGCAGGGATTAATGGGACTGAGGCATGGATTCTCTTGCTGATTTTAGGGATTTTAGGAGGGAGGAAAGGACTAAGTGTGCTTACTCCACCCTTGCCTAAGTTTTCATCCTCACCTTTTAAACAAACACAGGCCTGGAATTACTGTCCTAGATCAACTTAGATGGTTCTTTTTCCTGCAGGGTGCTTTCTCTTCACAAGCTAAACATTAGTTTAAATCCTAAAACTGGTGATGAAAAATGCCAGAGCAGAATGATGTGATTATACGTGAGAGACATTGGATCTTCTCAAAGAGTCTCACTAGGAGAGTTTTGAAAGGAAGGCAGCTAGTGTGCTTAAATAATTAAATAATTAAAGTGAGCCTGGGTGGGGAACACAGAGTGAGAGCCAGATGTGGGAATAGGTGCTCCCCAGTTCTCCAAGGGCAGATCAAACAGGATGGCTAGTAAGAAATCACGAAAGCAGTTAAAAGCCTATCAAACTCCTTGACTGTTGGTGAGAAGGGACAGCTATAATTGCATATAGGGTCAGTCTACATGAAAACTGGATTTGTGCAGAAATCATTGGTACAATATTAATTCTACAGCCCAGCCTCACATTGGCTTTGCCTATTAATTACTACCTCAGAAATACTTTTTCTATTCTTATAATTATTTCTAAATCACAATTTAAATGTCATGACACTGGTCTTTTACTTATCGTATGTGTTGCCTTATCATGTGTTCAGTCTAAAGTGACACTGATTTCTCATGATTGCCTGGTCCTCAACCCATCAATAGACGTGTACTGATTTCCTGGAGAAGGGGTCAGGAAACTATGGCTCACTGACCAAATCTATTCCACTGACTGTTTTTTTATGACCTGTGAGCCAAGAATGGTTTTTACATTTAAAAATGGTGGAGAAAAAGCAAAATAAAAGAAAGGTACTATTTTTTGCCATGGAAAAATTATACAAAATTGAAATTTGCAGTACTCATATATAAAGTTTTATTGCAAAACAGCCATACCCATTCATTTATGTACTGTCTATGACTATTTTCATGCTAAAATAGCAGAGTAGAGTAGTTCCCACAGAGATCATATGGCTTGCAATGACTAAAATATGTACTTTCTTTACTTTAATATATTGTCTTCCTTCTGATTAAAACCAAAATTAGCCTTTCAATATATTACAATATGTGTGTTGTTGTTCTTTTCAGTTAAAATTGTAATTTCTTTTTCCTGGCCCTTTACAGAAAAAAAGTTAGCCATTTACATCCTGGAGTATACCCAAAATAATATGCTTGCATCCTGGGGATAGAGAGACAAAATTCAGAAGCTCTGATAAGCCCTCGGGGGCTCACGGGCTAGCACTCTGATAAGGATGAGCTCAGTGTGTTGGGGCAAACCAATAAGGGCCAAATCATCCAAAAGGGAAGAATGGTGGGGAACTTCAAGGATGAAAGGGTGTCTCTCAAATGTGTACAATGCACTGATACCATTTGGAAGTGCTTCTACTGGTTTCCAAGGAAAAAGTGATTTTGACTTCCCTGCCAGTGTCTTTGGACATTTGTTATAGTGGGGTGTTTAAATGCAGCATGGATTAGTGATTTAAAGGGTGGCAGTTATACATGGATTGACCAGATTAAATAGTTTTATTCCCATAGACCCTGCTATTAGACACATTTTAATATTGATATTCACAGAAAATGACAGCAATGCTCATCTTGCTCTGATGTGAATCTGTCAGTGTAGAGAGTGATTTATTTTGAATCAAAGCAAACCAATAATGAGGATATTGAGAGAGATGTCAATAGCTTGTTTCATATCATCCCTAGTGGAGTTAATTCTTAATTTGGGTAGCCAACATAAAAAGCCTTTCAAAACCTGAACTATCCTGTTTATGTCTGAATCTTCAAACATAGACTCCTCTACCATGGTTAGAAAAATATGTTATTGTGGAGTCACACAGACTTAGATTCTAGTTCTCAAACATTCGTTACTTTCTGTGTGAGCATCATTAAGTTATACCCTAACAAATATTCCTTCATCTCTAAAGAGAAGAGAATAATTATCTCTGTTTTACAGGACTGTCAGGATACAAGCATTTTAGGTGTTTAGCACAGTGCCCGGCATATAGTGCCATTCGGCATAGGCTAGGCACTGTTATCAGCAGACATAACAGCATAGCCCGACATAACAAAAAAGTCAGACATAAATACCTTCTAAAGAATATTTGTTTATTCTGATTTCCAGTTACCCAACAAGGACATCCTGCATAAAGCCCACTAATCTGCCATTTCTCTCTAATCTGGCTGATCATAGGAACTATGTAGATATTTTTGAAAAGTATTGGTTCTTGTCTTCTTTGTTAGATCTTTTGAATCAGAAACATTGGGGGTAGCTCTGAGAGTTGGCATTAAAAAGCAAACACACACACACACACACACAAACACCTCCTAAGGTGTGGAAATCACTAAAAATCCTTAGAGATGCTGACTTGAAATATCTCATTAAATATACAAAACTGCTCTCCTTCAGAATAAGATGTAATTTTGGAAAATGTGGGAACTATGTATGCTTTAACAGAGTCAGTCAAAGTATTCATAGTGAACCAACGTTTCAGAAAATAGAAGGTGTTGTGGTTCATATGTGTAGTTTATAAAGGGCAAGCCTCCCAGTGTATATTCCATATTCCATGGTGTCTTTCCTCTGATTAAAACTAGAATTAGTCTTTCAATACGTTACAATGGGTTTCTTTTCAGTTAAAATAATTTCAGTTTACTTTTCTCACAAATGTTTATGCTTTTCCCTCATCAAAACATCCGCTTTTATTCTGCTTCAGACATAAGCCCCAACATTTCTTAGACAAGAGCTAAGAACAGTCTTATTGAGAAGAGAGAAACATTAAGAATAATAGGAGTTGTTACACGCACGGAAACAAATGAAATACATCTTTTGTAAATAACTCCCACCAGAAATCTTATATTTCCAGGCATCTATGCATATACCTCCATATAACAACTTTTGCGTTCGTAAAACATTCATTGAAGGCAGCTCTGCAGTTTTATAGAAAAACAACGTGCCAGGGATGCAAGAATCTTGCCAGTTCTGTGAAAAATGACACCAATTAAAGCTTAAATTGCTTGTTTTCTCATAAGGTACATATTTTCATAACTTTGAAATCAAATAATTGCTGCTTTTATATTAAATACAATAAAACAAAAAGGATGCTAGTTTAGAGGAACTGCTACAAGCATTTTAATATAATTTTCCCACCATTTAAAGTCACAAAATATGGAAAACAAGTCAAGTATGCAAAGTTACAAGGAGATAGAGAAACTCCTTCAGATTATTACATCATTTGTCTTTTGTGTCAGGAAATGTGTATATGATTTCATTGTTTGATTAAGTGCCAAAAAAAGGCACATTGTTCTTATCTAACTGATTACAGATTTTATTCATAAGAAAAAGTATTTGTTAATGCTTTACCATTAGATTTCTTTTTCTTCTTCTTTTTTTAAGTTCCAAACACATTTTCAAAAAACTAATCTTCTAACTTCCCAGACTTCATTTCTTTATTTTACATTAACAATACACGGTACTCAAATTTCCCATAGTGAAACCAAGTCCCTAATGATTTCGTATCTACGAAATGAGCAAACAGTTCCTTTCTGAGTGACGAGAGAGACAGAGAAAGAGTGAGGGAGTGAGAAAGAGAGAGAGATATGCAAGTTAACAAAATATATCAATTTTCAAAAACATGTGGGAAAAGAGTTTTAACAAGCTGAAGCACCTAAAAATAAAAAGATTCTTCATCTGTGTCTCTGAGGTACTGCTAATCAGAAGGGAAAATATAATTTAAAATCTGAATTGAGTGCTGTAGAGTGATATGTTTCATCTAAATACATTACATTACGATTCTTCAATATAGCTATGTAAAATTTCTATTAAAGAAAAAAATTTTATTTTCTTAGGTAGCAAAATACTGATTAATAAATTTGTGATATTTATTAATGCTCACATTGATGCTCATATTTATATATGGGGTGCCTGAGTGACAGCTCTAGTTTCAGAGAGCGATACCATGTGTTTTTCATGGTATAAACTAGTTGTCTGCATTAATAATAAGCTTGTGCTGAAGCCAATTTGAGGCTACATCGAGGGATTTCAAGGTCATTTGCCAATGGCTTGGCCTCCTTTAACTTCTTCAGCAAAAGTCCCAATGATCCTTATTTTGGCCTTGAGTGAGGGTTATCAAAATCATCCCTCTTAATATTTCCACATAAATAGCTTGTTTCCTTAAATAGTCAGTAGGGACAGTTTCTGAAAGCTTCTCAGTTCAATAGAAAAATGCATTTGGAAAAGTCTGTTGTTTAAAAATATATCTATATTTGGAAAAAGAAACTTTAAGAATGCTCTGAGCATTTAATTAGAAGACATTAAAGACAGCTAAATGTTCCCCTTGTCATGGGGAGCATGAAGTGATATAAAACAGTGAGATTTCCAAAATATTGGGACTGTCAAGTTGCAAAAAGACAAGAAAGTGGGGTAAGTAATTATGCTACGTTCACATACATATGCTTGTTGTTAAACAAAAAAAGTCTTTCGATTGCTTAACATATTAAATCAAAAATTGTGAGATTAACCACTTGAGTTTCTTCCTTTCTCATGCTCTTTTAGAAAAGGGCCCCCACCTCCCCAAGAAGTTTTTATTTACTTCGAAATGTGTAAGCATCGAAGCACTTTAAAAAAGAGGGCATGGTAGAGGTTGATGAGAAGGGCTAAAGAGGAACAGGTCTTATTTATTGTGTTATTTAAACCTGAGTTACATTACACCATCTTACATTTAAGAGGCAGCCCGCTAATGCAAGCAAGGGTGTCTCCTGCAACGAGACAAAGATTAATGCCATGTGTACTGATGATGCTCCACCACAATTCAGAATTCTGTGGCGCCATGACGCCCCTGTTTTATATGGTGGTTTGCCAAGAGAAAATTACTTAAACCAATTGTGAATGCATTCCTTTTTTTACTTTTTATACAACCACATTTATGTAAGTAAATAGTATAATGAACATTTTTGAAATGATCCATCATTTTGAATTCACCTAGTTTGTATAAAATGCAACGTACAGTGTTTTGCTCTTGCAAGAAAGACTTTCACATGGGAATGTTCAATTTTTTTCCCCTATGAAAAAAGATTTCTCATAGACAACCAACCACAACTGGAATAGATTCTTTTAAACATATTGTAATGTGAGAATTTTCTTCAGCTGGAGGGTGTTTTATTCTTTAAATTGAAAGCCGTTGTTCCTCAGACATAGTATGACATTGTAATGCATGATGGGCTAGTCACTCTTTATATGCAGAAAGTGATATGCTTAAAATACATATTAAATATTGAAATCTTATGTGATATTTGAAACTCCTTCAGTGTTTCAGATTTGTGTACTTGATAACAGGAGTTACCTGTTGCTGATACATGTGGCGATTGCAAAGAGCTTAGGAGCTGCCCAATGAGAATTGTATCTCTTTGTTTTTTTTTTTTTCTAGATTTAGCGTAACGTGTTGGGTTAAAGATGAATTTCACAACCAATAATTTGGGAGTAGTAATTTATATTATAAAACCATCACCTCTCACACTTAACAATTGGCCTAATTTATTCATGAACAACAGAGAAAGACAGTGAATGTTGAAACTAAAACTCATTTCATTTCTCCTTAGAGAGCAGTTTCTTCTGAAACAGAACTGAGATCATTTATAAGAGGTTTTGGTAAAACGGTTTTCTGGATTTGTTCATTGTATTTTTCCAAAGGGTGCTTTAGTTTCATCATCCATTGGAAAAGTGCGTGTGTGTGGAAACACACGCACTTGTTCCTAAGTAAACATTTTGTTTATTATTATTTTTAGTAAAAGTGTTAAATAAGTATGTGCACATTTTGAAGGAGAATTTAATTTCTGGTGCTTTATTTCTCTGACTTGAGCAATGCTGTGTTTCCCTTCCTCCAATTTCTTTGAAATGATTATGCTTATTACGCTATGATTCAGTTTTTTCAACTGTAGAATGAATATTATCGAATATTATAGGTTCTTTTGAAGATTAAATAAGACTTTTTGTATGAAGGACCCAATACAGTACTGCAAGTAATAAGTCCTCCATGGAGTTTATCATTTTCCCTGAATTTTTCCTCCTTCATCATTTGCCCCACGTTAATAATGGCCGAATGTCTTCATATTGTTACTTTGTACCAAACACATCATCTCATTTCTCTCACTAGCCATAACCAAATTTCCTGATATGCTGAAGTCTACCATTTTATCAAAGAGGGAGGCTAATCAATTAATTCATTGCCTCATTTAATGAATATTTTAAAAGTTCCACTCTTTTAGGAGCTGGGGAATCATTGGCATGCATACAATAGATATAGTTCAGGACTTTTACCCTTCTGTTTCTTATTTTTTCAAATAAATTTAATGGATTGTGGTGATGGTAGCACAATATTATGAATGTAATTAACAAAACTGAATAGTATTCTTGAAAATGGTTAAAATGGGAAATTTTAGTTGTATATATGTCACCAGAATAAAAAATGTTAGAAAAATCCATAGAACTGTACAATACAAAGCGTGAACCCTAATAAACTATGGACTATACTTAGTATTGTAAGTATAATAATACTGCTTCATCAATCATAACAAAAGTACCTCACTAATGCAAAATATTAATAACAGGGAGAACTGTGTGTGTGTGTGGTGTATATGCGAATTGTGTACTTTCTATATGATTTTTGTGTAAACCTACATCTTTTCTATCAAAAGGAAAAAGAAAAGAAAAAGAAATCCCATTTGCTGTTTATTAAACTTTTTTGGCTTGCTTAACACTTTTTCTTGCTTTTACTTAACCAGAAATTACATTGGTGGATTTAGATTTATATGAATAGTCACCACTGATGAAAAAGTTTGTTGAGGACTTATTATGTTTGATTTTCAGTGCTACATATTCTTAACTCTACAGTGTAAATCTCAGACTTTTGTATTTTATGAACTTAAAATATACTTGGAGATGTAAGTCAAAGTAGAGTGAAATTCTAAATGCCATGTCACAATGACAATTGACAAAGTTGCATAAGTGTTATTTGTAAATAGAATGCAAAATGATTGTTCCACAATTTAAATCTCATTTTTCAACTCTAAACTACATTTTCCCTAGAAATGATGTCTTATACCTCATGGGATTCCAAGTGAAACCTATATTAGAGTGAAGTTTACCTAAGAATCAGAACTGAGCTTTCCCTGCATTCAATAAGTTCAAATCAAGAGCTAAAGTAATCATAATATCTAGCTTGTACTTTCTCCCATGAGCACAAGATAAGGGGTTTAGATATATAAATCTCTTGTTTCCCCAATGCTCTAAAACTCAGTCACTCCATGCACAGTCCATTCTCTTTCCCTTTCTGTAGGTGTTAACACATGCTACTGTCACCAGGCTAGAATCTTTACTGTCGGGTACATTTCTTATTCATCCTGGTGTCTCTTTTCTTCTAGCAAAGTTGCCTGGTCATGCTAGGTAATTGAAATTGAGTAATGGAACAGAGGGGCAGAGCTTAAGAGCCCTGGATTGCTTACTAAAACAGTGGATGAACTGAGGCTAGACCTCAACGCTGTTGAATTTCAAACCCTTAACACAGTCATTAACTGCACATATATTACTTATCTTCGTCATTCTAACATTGCAAAATGAGGTTTTTATCGATCAAATAATAATATTTGTGACCATGCCAGATTATCTTGGAACTTCCAGAGCAGTCCTACCGATAGGATGGTCGCAGCCCTTCCCAACCAGACCTCCTAACTGCAACACAGTTTATTGGGTGTGAGAGACTTTTGGGGGAGCTCATCATCAATGTTCACTCCCTCTGCCCTTGAGGAACAGTAAACATCCTCTGGCAGTCAAGAATGGCATGGGCCCTTAGAACATGAGTCAAATCTCTCCTTGCTTTGGTATTGTGCTGTATTCTCAGTGTTTGTCTTTATCTCTGAGCTGCCTGGAAATTTGGCTACATTTTTGCAAAGAAAAGGTAGGCACAGTTGATTTAGGTTGAGAATTTCTTTATAGCTGAAATCTGCATATTAAGCATGTTTGCTTTCAAAGTCTTTGAAACATTAACATCTTATTCATTGTGATATACAATTTGGCAGTTTGGAATATATGACTGTTTAGAGAATGTCTTTAGAAGTTTCGTGATTGTGCCGTGCATTTTGTAAACATGAATTTCCCAAGATTTGCAAGAAGGTCGTGGATTTGATCTATGACCCTGATGTCATGATAATTTTGGCAACATTTCCATGCCCATTCCTTGGATCTCTCCCTCTGCTCATGTATAACTACTCAGTGTTGGCTCATCAACTGTGCACAGCCCTGCCTCTTTACTGTGAGAGTAAACATTTCGTCAAATAAAAACAGTTTCGCGACTAGGGTTTCCTTGGACAGAGTTAAAATAAAAGCCTTCCCCATATGTAATTAAGGCAGAGACAACTGTAGACATATTCTAAATCTTTATAATGTTCAATCCTTCTACAGTCCCATGTGCCCCATTGGAGCCAAAGTCATCTTAATTAATTATTCTAGGTGGAAGGCAAATGACGAAATCCCTGCTCATGTGGACTTCAAAGACTTTCAAATCTCATCCTCATCTCCTTGGCTTTACTTTCACTTAATATTAAGTGTGCCATTATTAGCCTTAAGCTTCCTATTGATGCACCACTTTTTATTTAAAGAAATAGAATTGACCAAATGAATCAATGATTGAAACCATTTCTCCACAATACCCAAGGCCCTCCCTGGGAATGAATCACTCCATGTTAGCAAAATTATTTTTCGTCATCTTAGCCAAGGGATATTTCTAAGATCACTGAATGACCTAGGTAATAGGGCAAATGGACATTATGCCCAGTAATCCTCCAAATTTTATTTATGAAAGAAAATGAAAGTATCACCCAAGGCAGCCTGTAGAATTAGTTATTAAAAATGGGTTGTGTATAATCTTAGAGTAGTGTGTTTATGGTGGAGAGGGTATATATGTATCTGATGAAAAGGAGGGACCAGGCAGGAATTGGTAAGTGAACATATATAATTATTCAGAGCCTATTATGTCCCAGGTGTAGTGGGCATGACAAATGTAGTAAGGCAGACTTTATCCTTAATCTTAAGGAGCATGTGGACTAAAGGTGGGTAATAGATGATAAACTGAATGAACAAAGGTACATACAGTTTCTGATTAATGTTGCAAAGACAAGGAAAAATGGAGCAAAGACAAGGAAAAACCTTTTTCTATATAGGAAAGGACATTCTGAGAAGATGACATTTAAAGTGAGACCAGAATTATGAGTTGCAGCCAATCGTGTGAAGAAAAATGAAAAAAATCTCTTCAAAAGAGACAACACCAAGTACCAACACCTTGAGGTGGGAATGTATTTGACATGTCTGTGGTTAGAGCACTTGGGGTGCTCCTTGTCATGTCTGTGGTTAGTAACTTGGGGTGTGAGATGTACAGAAGAGTTGTGTTTTTTTTGGGGGGGAAGGGCATCATCTGGCTAAGTTGCATCTTGATTCTGTGTACTTGCATCTGCTAGGATTTGGAAGAACACAAATGGCACACACTAACTGGCTAGTTAAGGATGTTTCAAACAAGGGATTGTTTACTAGGTGGTAGACAGTATTTAGGGAAATGAACAAGGATTAGTGCCATACCAAGTCACTAGAAAGAGGAATGAATCTTTGCCAGCCAAGGCCTGGAGGGCACATAGAAGAAGGTATGGGTGCTCAAAGAAGGTATCTAAATGGGGAGGACTGCTGATAGGAATTCTAATCTGCAGTAGAGGGACACTATCAATCCTCAGTGACATGGCAGGGAGGAAGCAGGGGTAATAAATCCCTTGGCTACACTCCCCTCTAAATTCTTGGATATACTCTGTTGATAAACCCAACCATAAGCCAGAAGTCAAAAGGAATTTGCTAATGCCAACCACAATGGTTACTTACCAAGGCACAGAGCAATCTTGAAAAGGTTGGAGAGTTGATATGGAAGGGCTGAGAAAAACATCCAGGAGAGCTCTCTTTAGAATTTTCTCTCTAGTGCTACTCACTGATTCTGTTGAAGAGGTCTTCCAGAATACAGAATCTGAGGGGGCATCACAGTAACTCACCCTTATTTGGGGGATTCTGACATTTGTAGACCATATGAAAAGCTAGTGGTCAGGAAGTATTCATGTTTCCTCCTGAATACTGATGTTGTTGAGTGACTTACATAAAGAATTATGGTCCATGAGCCAAATTTGTAGCCTAGTTTTGGGAACACTGTCTACCAGTAAACAAATGTATCTCTATATGCTACTCATTTCGGGAATGAAGGAAAGCTATCGATGTCTAAAACCACAGGGCAGTGAAAGCAATGTAATCTTTTCCTTATTAATTTCTCATCTGAAATGTACTTGATAGTTAGAAAAAGCAAACTAGCATTATCTTCTTCTATGATTCCATTTTGTATGAGGCCTCACTGGTAACTACATTCACTAAATGATGCCCTGATACCTACTCAGCAACAAAACATGCAAAGAAAGAAGAGCATTGTAGGACAACTGTTGAAAGAAGATTTCAAATAGTCTGTAATCTGGGAGGGAAAGTGTTTTGCACTGTCCCACCACCATAATTGCCAGAAGCCAGAGGCAGGGAAAGGAGGCAAGTTATGAAGAAAAAGAATCCTCTGAACCAACATTTCTTCACTGTTGCCCCATAGTAATGGTTCCTAATTTATCAGTTGATCCTTGAAGAGTAGCTGCCCATCCACTCCATCTCCCTCCTCTCTAAGTGTAGACTTTGCAACTTCTTATTGCACTTTTGGCTTGCTGCAGATTAACAAAGCATGTGAAATCATCATACGAGGATACTTTCTCATACCTGGCTTCTCCTGTCAGGCAGTCCATTGACTTCAGTGTCAGCAAGTTACCACTAATCCTGGCCATCTTGTGCATTGGAGAAACTTAAAAAGAATACAAAACAACTCATTACAAAAAAGACTGGGGTCAATTTGTGCCAGCAAGAAGTGTGAACAATTTTTGAGAATGGATTCCCAATTGTGCCATAAAGTGATTGTATAGTTAACAGCTCGAGACATTAGACATTAGACATGGAGTAACATGGTTGCTATGTTTTGGTACGAGTAGGCATTCATTTTCATTTTGTGTTGCAAGTAGGATGCAGATCTTCCTGACTAAGTGTGTTTAAGGTGTTCCTTTCAACATAGCTGGTCAGAGAACAGTGGTCCCCTAGAACATGGTAGACAGTTTGATGTGCTGGTAAATGGTTAATAGCTAGCTTTCTGTAGAAAAACAACAACTCTGAATTGTAACTTTCACCAATTTCCATGGTGTAAATACTACAGCTTTGGCCGATTTCAAGTTACCACTATGCTGTTGCTGATTTCAGAGTTGGGAAGAGATGTACATAATTGATTCTGGCAAATGATATAATCCACCTCCAGTGGATGCTGCCAGACACAGAACCCAGATGGAGCCCAGATGCAGAGAGCTTCACCTGGTCATTCTAGGCATCAGCAGAGGCACTAACAGTTTGCAGAACATATTGGAGGGAAGTTTAGGATTATGTAGAACTCATAACTACTACTCAAATAATCCAACTGATGAAAGCCATCCTTTGGGCAAGTGAATAAACACAGAAAAGAATTCTCTAAAAAGAGTAACCTGGACCTTAAAGAAAGGAGCAAATTGTGTGAGATGAAACCTGAGAAACACATTGAAAAGAATTCAGACTGATTTGCTTAAAATGTTATTTTTATCACAGTTTTTTCTTCTTAAATTCTTTTTTTTTTTAAAGGAAAGTTGCTTGCTTTTTTATTTCAGTTAATTTTGTTCTCATGAGCAGACAATGAGAAAAGAA
The DNA here is from genome assembly GCF_030445035.2 of Dasypus novemcinctus. Lineage (NCBI taxonomy): Eukaryota > Metazoa > Chordata > Mammalia > Cingulata > Dasypodidae > Dasypus > Dasypus novemcinctus. The sequence continues at coordinate 104,931,233 of NC_080679.1, read as the reverse complement.
TCCACTTTCTATCCTTTATAGTATGTGAGTGAGTAAATGATATGCTCTTCATCACAGAAGGTAGGCTCAGTCATTCTCTGCAAATCATTGCCTTGTCTAGAAATAAAGAGCCCGCCTGGATGTTGCTGCATAGGGCTATCTGGACTGAATTGGCTCTGCCTTCTTATTAGAGAGAAAATTCCAAAGTGAAACCAAAGTCACTCTCCTTCCCCCTCCCCCTCCCCACACCATCCTGCCTCCTGCATCCTTATTTTAAAATGTTTTTTTCTTGTCAAGGTGTGGCACCCATTGCGTCTGAAAGTTCTGTCTTCAATGTTACCAAAATCCAGAGGAGAAGAGAACATCCTCCTGATTTTACCATTATGTAACTTTTTGGATGTTACTGATGGAGAGGCTGGGCAGAGGCATAGTTGGCCAGTATGAGAAGAGAGAAGGGTACCTTCCTTGCTTCTTCTGGAGCTCTGGACCACTGCCAGGCATCTCTGCTGTGTGCTCTGCTTATGGACCAACTTCAATAACAAACACTGGGGCTTTGTCTCTGCCTCAGTTCTTCATCATCCCTCAGCAGTAATTGCATCTGCTTCTGCCCACCAGCCTCTAGCAGATGACAATTTGCCATTAGGAAGAATATAATTTCTATATAGACATCCAGTATAACAGTAAATAATAAGACTCAAATCAGTAAAGCAGAATTTTACAGGAGGTAATAAACTTGTTTTAACTTTTGCTCTGTAAATTTTGAGACTGCTAGGATATGGTGTAGAGTGTTGTTTGTACAATATGCTTGATTGATCTGAAATTCTTATATATCAAAATAGATGGAAATTTGTTGTGCTTAAATAGGTAAAAGGATAAATAATGAACATTTGTGTTGTTTTTCACAGGATCTGAAGTATTTTCAAATCAATTTAGATTATTTGATCTAAACAGAAATCTGGTTACATTGACAAGAATTGCCCTATTAACCTCATTGTTGATAAGAAAATTAAGTCTCAGATTAAATAATTTGCCTAAGATCATGTGGTTGGTGAGAGAACAGAAACTTGAACCATATATCTTCTGACCCTAAATGTCTATAATTCATGCACTTTCTAAAATATGCAAGGGCTTAACATCCTTAACTTGGAAGACTTCTCAGTAAACAAAATTATTTTATTGAGAGGCCCTTTAAAATCCCATTCCTCCTCTGTGTTTATAGTCCTCTGATATTCTTGTTTATATTTTTTCTTGTATGTATTCTGGTTTATTCTTGAAGGAAAATAGAGGTTTTGTTTATTTATTTCCCAAAAATGTCTTTAAGATTTGACCCAGGCTGATATTTTATTGCTCAAGAAAAACATTTTTAAAGGGTTTTAGTGTTATTCAGAACACTTTTTAAATACTAAAATTTATATTTACTTCATAGTTTGAGTCTTCCCTGATTTAAGATTATAAGACAATTCACCCACAATGAACTTTTAGTGATTTAGTTGTTTCTTTCTTCCTCCCTCCCTAATTTGAATGTGTTATCTATTCAAAATTATGTTTAAAAAGACAAATCAATTTTGTTACATTTTTTTTCCCCTGAGAATAAAGTTTTAGCAAAAGTTTAGGTTTCTTAGTTGGATGGATCTCAGGGTCTTTTGGCTACATCAAAGCAGAAAAAGAAAAAAAGGAAATAATCTAAGGATTATTGCTGAAGTTCCCCAGAAGAGGGTGAATGAGAGAAGACTCATTTTAAGAAGTATAAGAAAGGATTTAAAATAGAGTTTGGGATTTTCTGTTTTTAAGATTCTTTGAAAGAAATCTAATTGAATTTGAAATCCATTATTCTATTTTTTTGCCGTCAAGTTTAATTTAGGGTAAAATAATGATGTTTGACATACAAGAATTTTAAGAAATCCGTAAGTAATACTCAAAAGTTGTTTAAAAGGAAACTACCACCTGTCTTAGGGAACAGGCAGAAGCTAGTTAAGAGGATTCAAGGAGGCAGGTTTCTGGGTGTGGGTCCCAAAGCAAAGCTCCTCTAAGGCAGGAGAGACGTCCCGTTGCTCCAGTCCCACCTCCTACTTCGCATTCCTCCGAGTGCGCGCTGCTCCATGGGCAGAGAGCGCCTACAGAAGATGCGGGGCCTGGGGGAGAACCGTGGGTTCCGCGGCATCCTGGGGCTCGTCCTGATGTGCTAATCCTGTGACTGCTTCTTGGCTGCACCCGTGGCTTGGCTCTGACTCTTGGCTTGGGCCTTGGGCCTTGGCGGAGTTAACTCTGTGCCTTCTGGTTCTGAACACTGGCTGTGACCCCAGAATAAACACTTGCAGCAACCTCATTAGAACTCCTGGTCTGTGGTTCGATCCTGGCTTCCTGGCCCGAGGCTGCTTCTCTAATGCCAGCTCACTGACTTGAGACTTCCTCCAGAGCCGTATGGGAAAGAATTTTCGTAAACTGTGAAGGACGTGCAAGTGTAAAAGATTAATAATATTATTTTGAGCCAACCTTCTCACAAAGGCACTAATAAGCACTGCAAGTATATGATGATAAGAGGACAAAATGTCCAAAGCCTTTGAAGATACATACCAAGGACTGGCCTAGTGACCCTTCAATCCTAGATCTGTATTTGAAAAAATAATTTAATATGTACATAGGGTATTCATTCCATTAAGAAACAAATATTATCTCCTGAATTTATTCATTGTACTTGGCACTTCTCCTTGTGCCCCTCAGGGCAGATGCTCCCCTGGTAACTCAGATAGGATATGCCTGAAACTGAACTCATCCTACTCTTTTTCTATCTCCCACCCCTGAATCTGCATCTCCTTCTGTGATGGAAGATGACCCCATCAGCTACTAATTGTCTAAGTCAAGAAACCTTGGCAAAAGCCTCAGCTTTCTTGTCATCATAACCAACAAACAGTGATTACATTATCCCTTTTAATTTCCACTGTCTTTCCTGTAATGCAGGCCAACATCACCTCTGGTATGTATGGCTGCAACACTCTCCTGTCTGGTCTCCCTGTTTCTAAGCCTTAGCCCTTTGCACTATTGTATGGGAAAGAGTGATAATCTGAAAACATACATCTGATCAGGTCACTTTTTAGATGGTGTTTCCATCACTTAGAATACTCATACTTCCCTTGCCCAGCAGGCTAATACCTTTTAATCTTTCACATTTGAGCCTAGATAGATGCCAAAACTGCTGCAAGTTTCCCCCCAATACCTAACCCTTTTAGAACTGACGAAGACATCTCTTTGGTATGTTCTCATAACACTCCACTTCCCCTACCAAAGTGCTTCTCAATAAGCACTTATCATTGGCAGGTTACTCATCTTTTCCAAAGACTATAAGTTGTGTGACAGCAAAGTCAAGTTCTGTATTCCTAGTTCCTAACACAAACCAGGAACACAGTAGGTACTTAAAAACTACATGTTAAATAATTGAGGAGGTGAATGCATGAAAGTTTAAAACAAAATGCAAAATAATTCAATGACTTAAGTAAAATATATGTTCAGTTCTTCAGAATGACCAACTGAGTGAAAGAGATAAATGTAAAGAACAAAAAGAGACTCAAAGGCTAAACCACGAAAACAGATCAACATACATATACAGACAGAGAGATGAAGAAAGACGCTATTTCTACTCTTAACAAAGGTAGAAAAAGAGATACAGAGAAAAAGGATGTGTCTCTACCTATATTCATCAATATATGAGAAAAAATAAGAGATACAGAAAAACTACTAAAAATACACAGAGAGAGAAAGAGAAAAAGAGAAAGAGAGATACACACAACAACTCAAAAACTTAAGTAGGTTTCCAAGACTTAGCAGCTTTCAAGTGGGAAAGGAAATGCATTGGATGTTCTTGAAATATTTTCTTATTATAATTCTTTGAAGCTCTGATGTACATGAAAAATTAACATTTTATTACAGTTTTGCAATAATAGATAGAAATGGGATGTTATCTCTTGACACTTTCCTCATTGGATAAATAAAATTATGTTGTACACTGGGAGATTCCCCAATTCTAGGCTAGCCCTATAATAGTGAAGAAATTACTGTCAATAAATGCTAGTTTGCCTTAAAATACTGACACGACATTTCAAACCAAACCTGAATATTGGCAAGAAAATAAGCTTGAAAAATTCTCATGATATCACATTATTATGGTTCATCTTTATCTGTTCATCTTTTTCATTTGGAATATTATTGTATTATATCATTGTTATTACATATGAAATTATTGGACATTATTTTTCTACTCAATACACTTGAGCAAAGAGAATTTGCATCTTAGCCAATATCAACTAGGTCTTAAGCTGTGGAATAGCCCTGATAGTTGTCAAGGATTTGGAGATACAATGGTAGTATAAATATAGCTTCATAAATACATATGTATATATATAAATGATTAAGATTTTTTCTCTTCTTCATTTTTTTCTTAATAAGGAGACTTTGATTATGTCATTTAACTAATTTGTATTCATTTGTGTATCTTTCTGAACACTAGAGGAATAATTGAGTGATTTGTTGGAATTAGATGAGATAAAAGTGCCTGGACAGAACTTTCTAGGAATAATACTCTATAACTTGTTGAGCAGCCTTTTTCTGTTATTTTTTTTTAATTTGAAGTAAAGTTTGAAAAAATATACAGCATTTCAAAATTTAACCTCACCTTCTATTATCTTCTTTATTTCTGGAAATGAGGAAGATTCTAATTCTATTCTAAGGAAATGATTGAAGCAACTGCTTAAATTTTCATCCACAATAGTCTTCTCCACTACAAAAGTCTTCTCAATAACTCCTTTAACTAGATCTTGTCATGTGCCTGCATTTAAAGTAGTCATTATTAGTGTTACATTGTTTAATGAGCTACAATTATTGACATTGTTACCTTTAGGAACAGTGGGATAGTGGGGGAGGGCGTGCAGAAGAAATCATCATTAAAGTTTGTATTACAACAAAAACAAACAAAAAACCCCCCCAAAAACTGTGTCCGGACATTGTCAAAGGTCCCCTGGGAAGCAAAATTGTATCTGGTTGAGAACCATTGCTTTAGGATTTATTTCTTGTTTTCTGTTTTTTACCCAAATTTCTTACAGTCCAGGCTGTATGGGGGAGCCTTAAAATATATTTTTCTAAGGGGATGAATAAAAGTCTTCCATCCTCCCTGTGTTTTAAATAGATGTCACAAAAAGCTCCAGAAAACTTATGATGTGTTCAGCATTGTATTACATTAGGTATTGTGGTTGACCCAAAAGAAGTGCACAGCTTGGCTTTGGCAACTAAATTAGTTTTTAATCAAGATGGAGAGAGAAGATCAATACCCAAAGAACATGAGAGGCTAACAGAAGACTATATTGGCAACTGACCAAAAAGCAGACTGGCCAGATTCCAAAATACATGGCACAAGCTATGGTCATGTAATTGATCTTCTGATTTGATGTTCCCTTGAATGTTCTCTGACCTATTTTGACGTGTGGGCAGTGGTTAAATGCTGGTTTATTAACTTGAAGCTTTTTACTGTGATATCTAATAACAAAGAGAACAGTAGGAAAATATTCTGTTTCAACAAACCAGATCACTTTTACATGTGATGGTCACACCATGCAGAGGAGGAGGTGCTGAGACTGGTTACGTTAGTTACTGAGTGGTAACTGAAGAAGACAAATATAACCAGGCATGCCAAGTCCATGGTTAACATGGGAGCTTGTCCATTTACAAGGAGGCGCATTAACAGAGTTCAAGTCATGTTTTTCTCCTCACATCAGATCTTAGCTACTTAATGATTATAAAACTTTCCTAACCTTTACAGGTTTTTAAAAACACTTATTTTCTTTTATTCCTCACAATTTCTACCACCACTGAAAAGATCCAGGTCATGTGTTTTGATGTTAGTTGCATAACATTCAAAACAAAAACAAAAAATACTTCCTCTTTTCACTATTAACCTGTGTGGATAGTTTCTATCAAATTCAAATCTCCTGAAATTTTATACTGGGATTAATAAAATGGATCTTTGAAAGATAAGATATGGTGAAATTCTATAATATTTTTATTTTTATCATATAAGAAAATTCTCCAAAGTAATCTGACAAATTTCAAAAATCTCATATATTAAATGCAAAATGCTCTTTTCTGATAAGCATAAGATTTAATAAGTAAATAGAACTTTAGGGAACATTAAGTTTATGGATGTTCCTAAAGCTATTCACAAATATCTTGGCACTCCCACCTTCAGGATTCATGGCAGATTGGCACTTGTCACTGACTTGAATGAGATGTGGCCATGTGGAATGTCTGGGCTAATGAAATGTGAGCAGAAGTAATGTGTCAATACTGGGAAAAGGCTTTGAGAAGCAGTATGTGATTTACCTTGGTTACTTTGACCAGTGATACTCCAGATAGTGGTAGCTCCATTATCCCAAATCTTGGAGTGAGGATGACGACAAAGCAGGAAAATGCTTTCTGCTGACCTGCACAAAATACCTAGAGGAAAGAGATATATATGTTTGTTGTTTATTATCCATGAGATTTGTTGGTGGTCAGTTAACACAGCATTACCTAGGCTACTACTGTGATGGATGCAAAGTACAAATCCCCCAATTTATCAGTAGGAAAAGTGAGGCCCAGAGAAGTTATGGCACTTGTCTGTGGTCATAAAAGTAGCTCAAGATAGAATCAGTTCCAGAATCAGTATTTGCTGTTCAGAATAATGTCTACTTTCTATTACACTGGTATTCTCCCAAATGTACCAACAATGATTATGAGGTGATTTTAGGTGTGATATGAATATTATCTTAAATAATAATGAATCACATGGGGAGAAAATCAATCTCTTTTCAATTATCTTTCATCCCTGTGGATTAATGGAAGGAAAATTTCTCTATTTGATGCTAGAGTATCTTTAACCATGTATCATTAACTCCTTTTAAATACTTGTTAATGTCCTTTTTAAAAGTTTTAATGATAAAACAGTACTCAGGCTCTAAGTCTTCCTTGAGCATCAGTATCCAGATAAAATGGAATAATTACATCTAAATTTGTTTTGTTTTCTCTGAAGTTAATTTTTTGTTTGTTTATTTGAGGTACTTGGGGCCAGGGATTGAACCTGGAACCTTGTATGTAGGAAGCTGGTGCTCAACCACTGAGTCACATCAGGTCCCCTGAGTTGGCGTTTTCATTTGTTTTGCTTGTTGTTGTTGTTTTTTAAGGAGGCACCTGGAACTGAACCCAGGTCCTCCCATGTGGGAAGCAGGTTCTCAAGCATTTGAGCCACATCTGCTCCTCTGAAGTTAATTTTATAGTTATCTCCTTTATGTGGGATATGATCATGGTTACCTTTGTAATAGCCATAAAAAGTTTACTTAAAAATTTTTTTATTAGAAAAGTTGTAGGTTTTCAGAAAAATCATGCAGAAATTATGGGTTTCCCATGACCCTCCCATTATTAAGTCCATTATTAAGTCCATTATTAAGACTTTGCAGTAATGTGGTACAATTGATGAAAAATATTATTATAATTGTACCATTAACTATAGTCCATGGTTTACTTTAGAGTTCACTGTTTGTATTGTACAGTGCTCTCTTTAAAAGAATTTTATTCTGGTAGTAAATATACATCCTAAAATTTCCCTTTTTAACCACATTCAAATATATAATTCAGTGCTGTTGATCACATTCACAGTGTAGTGCTACTATTACCATCACCACTATCCACTACCAAATTTTTCAGTCACCCCAAACAGAAACTCTATACAATTTAAATATTAAATCCTCATTCCTTAACTGCATCCCAGGCCCTGGTAACCTGTTTTTTGACTCATAGAGTCACAAACTAAAAAAAAAAAAAAACCAAAACACTTTTAATGTACATTTGTTTAAGAAGAAAAAGTTAAAAATATTAAGCAACAAGACATATGATATGCAGATATGGCATAAATTCTGGAAGTTATACCCAATGGTGGTTTTGAGGTGAAAATGAGAAGGTGAGGTGAGAATGAGTAAAGTTGGAAACAAGTCCTACCATGTACTGGATTTATCCCCTCTGTTTTCTTTTTTTTTTTAAAAAAGGAAAACTAAGAATTAAGTGAATGTTCATTCATTCAATTACATTCTGTCCAATTCTATTAGTGAATTACATTTTTAAAACACCTACTAAAGAGCAGCTGCTAAGATCTGGGTGGCACAAAATTTGTCCCTTCTAATCCTTAAAGACTTAATATCACTTATAGGTAGAAAAAAAATCTCTTAATCTAAGGACAAAAGAAAACACCAGCAATTTGACTGACCAGTGATTCCATTTGAACTTTGTCAGTACTTTCACATATTTTTTTTTAGTATGTTCATATTTAATCATCTCTTTAAACAATACTTGCGTAATGTGATTTCAAAAGTCTTTCCTATGAAATACTGGAATTTCTGGTAAAAGGTACCTCCCCTCTTGTTCCTTATTTAATTTGAGGTCTCTGAATATTGTACATGTTTGTCATTTCATTTGTATGTGTGTAGGTACAATTGATTTAGTCTCTTTTAGGTAATGCCTTTCACTTTGTTGGTTCAGGGTATAGGGCAGTTAAATGCTTTCTGTTTAATTTGTAAATCTATCTTCAATAGAAATTGAACAAACCACGACAAGGAAGAGGAAAGTGAAAAGGTGATATTCATTTCGTGAATAACAGTGGAGAATGGCATAATTAACTTACATAAGTAATATAGAAGGAGGAGCCAGTTTTGAAACAATATACTAGGTATGATTTTGAACAGTGATTCACGTATTGGAGGTATTCAATAAGTGAAAAATTCTTGTGTAATCTACCACTGCTGGTCTAAGTCTTTAAACAGTCAGAATAATCAGAATGTGGAAGTGTTATTTCAGGAATCAATACATCCATCTAACTTAGAGAAAACAGAGTAATAAAAATATTGTGCTACATTTTCAGCAGAATCTCGAAAACTTAGACTTAACAATAGTTCAATATTATTTAGGAGCATGGGAATTTAGCATCACATAGATTTATTAGTCACATATCTGTGCTGTAATTCATTAGATGTATATCTGTGCATATCACTTTTGAGGTTTCAAGGGTCAAACTCCGTTAAAACCACAATGGCCTTATAATGTCTTCATTTTATACTATAATTTCTATACTTTACCCCCTGCTACCTTAGTAGTCAAAAGCTATATAATTGGAACTGCATATTTCAGTGGTTTTTCTGGCATTTTCACCAAACAACAATTATTGAATTCTGTTATACTTCAATGTGGTTAGAGGAGAGGCTCCTGGATATGTTACTGAATATATGTTGTTTTTAAGAAGCTTAAGTTTTAGATAAAACAGATTTTATTTAGGGCTTAAGAGTCAAAAGCAACATGTGCTGGGATGATCCTATATTGATGGGCCCAGATTTATGTCAGCAGTTTCTCTTTGATTCTGTGGAATACAGTCAGTTCTGCTGTAACACTTGTTTGGAAAACAGAATTTTGTTTCAATGTGATTGAAATATTAGGGAAAAATTTGCTTAACACAAATGCTGCACTTGCTTTTGCACGATTTTGTCTAAGGGAAATGCAAGATGAACACAGAAAGCTATACACAGTAGAACCGAGCTGTAGAATATGTAAAACACCGACAGGCTTATACCTCAGACATGAAGATACTCAGTTCACAGAATGTGTTAGGAACCACACCTGTCCATATCTGGCATTGCAACTTTCTGTCTAATTTCAGACAGGGTTCTTTCCACCACTTTGCAGTAACTCCTGGACTGCAACCCATCTGACGCCAACTTCCACCAGCCACCTTCAGGAAGAGTGACATTACAGTATTTATGCAGTTCTTAACCATTAATCATGAGTAAAACTATACTACTTTTATTAAGTGGCTGTCTTTTTTTAATGTGTCCTTAACAAAATTTTTGAGCGTTGTGTCCCAATACCATTTTTCTCATAAGTTTTATTGTTTTTATTGCATAGTTTTGCATATGTCTCATTATTGCAGCACTGAATGTACCTGTATCGATTTATTTTGGTCAAGTATTGGTAGGAATCCTACTGATGGCATTAAATATATGATACTGTGGGGGCTGCATGAAAGCTTAAAACTATAGCACTATCCTGTATTTAAATCTAGTTTAGAAATATTTAGAATTTCTGGAAGATTACACTTATCTCTTATAAAAAGAATTCAGGTATCTCTGTAACTATGATAGTATCCTTTGCAAAGATCAATTGTTTCCCAAATACATAGGCAACAATTTCATCTCGAAAGGGTAATTTCTTCTTGGATAATCAGCACTTTCTCAGTTTTTATTTGGGCCAATTATTGTTACTTTGTATCATTCCTTTTCATCTCTAAGGGGAAGAGGAAATAAAGTCCTGTTTCCCAACTCATTCATTTATTTAGCAAATATTTATTGATTAGTTGTCATGTGTGTCATGTGACACTCTTCTTGTCATGTGGCTATTGTGGTGAGTAATATAGACCAAAATTTTTCCCTTATAGACCTTATATTTGCCATTAAAATGATAAATTTATAATTGTGTATTCAAAGCATATTAATGATAGATTTCTTCTATGACTTCAGTTTTGGAGTGAGTTTGTGGGTGGGCATCCTACAGGATGAACTTTTAGTTTCAGTTGGAACTTGACAAATTAGAAGTACGTAGTGGTTCTTTCAGAATGAAAGGCCAAATACAAATATTCTGAATAAAATGTTCTCCAAAAGAATTGCTTGCTACTGGAAGGATCAGTAAGCCCAAACAGACCAGGTCATAGTCGTGTGGCCCAGAGCTGTGTGTAGAATACATGTGATAGAACACTGGAGGAAAGACATGTTTGGCTTCCAGTGGTTTCTAAATTGAATTAGCCAAGCAAACATTTCAACTATTCACCATCAGTTGGAAATTTTAGCTATTAACATTAAACTATTAAAATGTTCAATGAAAAAAAAAATGTTCAATGATGTTTCAGTTCCCAATATAAAATTAGTTGGACTCATTTAATCTTAGAGGAAGAAGCTTAACTTCTTTCTTTTCTTCTAAATATAAACTGGCTTTCTTAGATTATCCAGGATCTTTCCCAGTTCTCCCGGCAGCCCTTTTCTCTTCCTGACTTCTTTTTGTTCTACAGACTTCTTCGTGCCTTGGGTGAGGTTCTGAACTACAATGGAAGAGGAGGGGGCTTTTATGGGCTGTTTTGAACCCTAGGAAAATGTATCAGACAAGTTTTACTTTCTTAAGTGCTATATGGTGATTTTTTTTATGTGTCTAAGAAATGGAAACATTTTGTCTCATATAAAAAAGAAATATTTTTATACTGTGCTCCACTCACAGACCACATCAGAGGTATTCTAAGAATAGAATAGATCAAATATATTTTATGGAAATATAATGAGAAAAGGATGTGTTCCCAAAACTCACTCTGAACAAAGGAATGCAGCATAGTCAGGAATACTTTAATGCTCCTAACAATTTTCTCATGTGAAAGGCTGAGGAACAGCCCTGGTTTAAAGAAATCTCCCACTTCTCCCCAGGCTCCCTGAACTTGAAATCAGAATTAGGAAATCTATACGTTGCGAAAAAAGAAAATGCATGGAAAAAGTGACTTAGGGCATTAACTAAAAAGACATTTTTGAAAGAAGAAAACATCAATATGAAACATTTTGTCATATTTCATTTCATTGATCATGTATTTATTTTATGTATTCCAGAGTACTGAAGCTTAGAAGTAACTGAATTTCTGTGGATTCATATTAGATTTGTCAGTCTGTGTTTGAGAGAACTTACTGGGAAAGAAAATATATTACAATCACATGCTTTTATCATACTGCTCTATCATGTATATGATGAATAGTAATACTAAGTACATTGAACACATGTCTTTTCTGAAAAATAAAATACATCAAGGATCGAATATGTATCCAAATAATAAGGTTCTTTTCTTAATAATAACCTACAAGTGTTCAAGCAACTAAACGGTATTAGTTTTACTAATGTCACCTGACCAGAGGTATATTTTCTTCTAATCAAATGGCATCATGCATTTTGACACCATGTTAGTTTGCTTCTTTAACCTTTCTAGATATTACACTAATGCACATGTGTGATTCTCTTGCCTTTCCAAGATTCTGCCTTTCAGTTTAGGTATTCATATTGATTCTTCTTCTGCATCCAGTATTGTCCTCAAATGTCTCTATTGTCTTGCTGAGTTTATTTTGCTTGGTGATTTTTCATTTCTGAGATATTCTAAATTGGGTGATAATAGTCAGCCCCATTTCAACCCTACTTTGTGTTTTCTCAGAAAATATATGCATTCTCAATGGATTACTGTTTATTTACTGTATATACTATAGAAAAGTCTGAAGGGACTACAGAGTCCCATGAAAGAAAATTCATCATAATATTTATGCATTAAACACACATATTCATGTACATATATCTATTTTTTGAAAAACCCAAAATGCATATGCTATCATGGCCCCCAAGGTAGCAATAACATATGCAGAGAAAATTTATGCAGTTTCAGGCTGTGAACAAGATTTCCAAGAGCTACTTCAAGAAAACATTACCCCCCTCCTCGTTCTTCAATCTGTCCACTTACTTCACACTGAAGACCTCCTTTCCTTTCTAAATTGACTAGCGACAGTGTGAGTGAGTCTCATCACCTAGGTTTGCTGTTTGGTGACTTCGGAGGGGTAATGGAAACATTATTAGGAAATCCGTGTGTGTGTGTCTGCTTCTTTTTATGTTTTTCCCCTGTAAAAATTTGCAGGATGGATACATTGCTTAAATATCGGGAGCGGCTTTATTATTATTTTTAATTAAAAATTAGAGTCAAGTTCTGTTTCATTTTTGTCAGTTTAAGTTCCTCTAGTTATCTCCTACTAGAAAAACTAATAGAAACTATGTAGCACTTAAAATAATTTTTAAATTCTTGAAAAAATAATTTTCAAAATTTTAACTTTTTACAATTCCCTGAGCGAGGAATGAACATATGCCCTGGAAATCTTACCCCTTTTCATTATTTAACAGGAAATGCTGCTGGAGGCTAAAAATGGTAAGAAGCAAATCGAAGCTCTGTGGTGAATGACAGACATTCACAATGTTTATATGTCTACAGTATTATATATTAATATTTTACAGTGTTGAACACTTACAAGTCTATTCTTCACATACTATGCTTATGTAAATATAATACGAATTTTATATATTTACAATATAATATTTAAAGCATATTATATCCTATATTTTATATTATTTATAACATTCTACCTACACTAAAATTCTATTCAGGAACTTTTTTCTTCAGTTCTAATAAGTCATGAGGGAATATCTGCATCAGAATATGGTAAAATCAAATGGTAAAAAGGATTTATGATGTCTTAAATACTGAGTTCACTTGTACTTCTTGTCTTCTGCCCTCATTTGCCCATAAACCAAATAGGAATGATTTAAAGGATATACATTCAATGTCCATTTTATAAAATCATGAAGTAAAAATAATTTTGTCCATGGTGACCTAGTACATTCTGTTTTTCAGTAGGTGCTGGTTCTTAGTACCATTATTACAATTGTGTAAAAATTTGCCACTTCGTGATTTCTACTCTTTGGATTGTTTTAATATGTAGATTTTTATCCAGTATCTATCTGTTTCCTCATCTTAGAGTAGAGCCAACACCCTTGCACTGGCCCGCAGTGCCTTCTGTGATGGGGCCCCTGTTCCCGCTCGGAAGGTCTCTCCTTGCGTTCTCTCCCTGACCCTCTGCCCCAGACACGCCAGCCTGCTTGGTGCTTCTCCAACACACCAGGCAACTTCCATTCCTCATCAGGATCTCCATTCACCTGTTCTCTTGACCTAGAACATTCTAGCCTAGGTGTCCATTTGGGTCACCCCCTTCTCTCCTTCTATTCTTTGATCAAACTTCACCTCTCATTAAGACCAGCCTTTAGCACTGCATTACGCTGCCACCTGTTACCTCACCACCTTCCCACCTGAACACCCAAGACCCTCTCTAATCACTCAACCTCTTCGAGTTTTCCGTAGTACTTACCACCGTCTAACATAGAAGGTGATTTACTTATTTTTTTTTGTATTTTTTTGCCTGTCATTTCTTTTAAGAATATAAGCAATGTGAGGCAGGGGTTGTTGACTATTTTGTTTAGATTTGTGCTTAGATTTGTACCTGGTACAATACACTCAATACATATTCATCAAGTGAATTGAATGAATGATAGACTGAATAAATGAATACAAGGTTGCCCTTTTCAATGATTATAATGGCTGCCCAACTCTCCTCATACTAATTTCTCTTTTTTGGATATGCTCTAATTTATTGGCATTTGTATAAAAATACGATTCCCAGAGCGCAACACAGTTTTCATGATATAGCATAATCAGTTTGGAGTATAAAGGGAGAATCAGCTCTGTGATTTCGGACACTACACTCTTATTGATTCTGTCTTGAGGCAGTCATGTCATATTGTTGACTCATATGGAATTTGTAATTAAGTGGAACACCAAAATATGTTTTCACATGGGTAGCCCTTAAGTTTATGTTCCCCATCCTGTACATGTATTTTATGGCTTTATGGATACAAAGGTTGGAATTTGCATTCATTCATCTTACATAATTTTTTATTATATCTGACACAATTGTTATATGTTATTGAGATCTTCCCACTCCCATTCATTCAGTAAGTATTTATTAAATATCTACCATGCACTAGGCATTGATGATAAATGATGAACCAGAAAACAAATATGGACAAGAAAAACACGTTAGCACTACTGGAACTTGCAATCCTGAGAGAGGAGCAGGCAGAGTAACATCTGTGCTAGGAGATTCTCTTACCATGAGAGATATAATAGGTGGTTTGATCTGTCTCTAAGAAAAGATAATTGGGTTGAGATTTGAAAGATGAGGTAACCAATGAAAAGATGAAGGAAGACGTTTCCATGTAGAGGTTAGAGAATGGAAAAAGGCCTTGTGAAATAAAGCAGGATGATGCATATAAGGACCGGAAAGAAGACCGAAGCATCTTGTATTGAGGGTGCATAGGGGGATGGGGTGAGATAGGCTGAGGGTGGGCAGGGACCTAATCCCGCAGGGCCTTGAAGACTGAATTAATGGGTCTGTTACCTTAGCATCTCTTAACTCTCTGGCATTTAGAGGATCTCAGAGGCCAATGCTCTGTTGTCCATCCTATCTAAGGATTTTACTAATACTAATGTGGTATGATTGTGTTTTAGCTTCCTTACAGAACTTAGATATTCTGCACAAGATTTATTTCAAATAAGACACAACCAAAGTTTTCGAGTATATGGACCCAAGGGAACAAAAAGATGGAGGCTGGGGAAAGTCTGGCAATAAACAGCTCATCTTTATCGCCTCTGAGGATAGCACAGTGGGGAGTAGTTTTAAAATGCAGCAGAAAATTGAGTCGAGCCTGGAAGCAGCACATGGTTTCTTTGCTGTCTTGGCTTATATGTATAGGAGCAGGAAGAAGACTTTTACAATGCTTCTCCATTTAAAATTGGATGTTCTCTTGCAAAATTCAGAGTTTAAGAATTTCTCCGTTTTTTTTTTTTTTTTAACGTCTCATTCTTACCATAAAGGGCAAATACAAAGAATGTTAAACACATGAAAAATTCTAATTAGATATTAGTTTAAACTGAATGTACTTTTACAATATCCTAGAGTACAAATCTGCTAATAATTTCCTCTTTCATTGCACCACTCCATCCCCCCCGTGCACTTATTAACAGCAGGTGTACTGAAGGGGGAAGATGCCTCCTGCCTCCTGAATTGTTCAGGAACCCTGGGGGCTAGGCTCATCTGAGACTGGTGTGCGTTAGGAGTCCTGCTCCTTAGAGATGACTGTTGAAAGACCAGGAGGCCTGAGGGTTCTCCCTGCCCTTTGGTGAGGTGCCTGTTTGTCCAGGCCTCTCCCAGCTCTCAATATTGCCTCATTTTGGGGTCTTACCTCACACTCATAGACTCAAAGAGGCAAAACTACATGCTTTGGGGCTGCGACACCATGGGCTTTCAGTCTCTTTCTACTGCCTCAGGATCAGTTCTTTCCACAGTCCTAGGACTTCTAGTTGAGTTAGAAGCACCGCCCCAAACTTCTGCTTTGCTCCTGGTGCTGTCCCCCTTGTGGTTGGCATTGCTTTCCGTCCATAAACTTCCTTCCTGGCCACCTTGCTCTCTGTGTCAAAGTTCTTTAGCTCTGAGTTTTCAGGGGCTTGGGTCAGTCTCCCCTAGTCAGAAAACCCCTGAGCTCCTCCTGCTGACTTCCTCATCAGGAATCTGTTGTCTCTAAACCGCTCAAAAAAAGCAAATGTTTTTTATACCTGTCTCATAAAATTTCAGAATTGAGAGAAGCCCTTCAGATGATTTTGAAAAGCTTAAAGTCCATCCTTTGTCATTCTACTTAAGACTGGCATAGTAACTAGGAGTGGGGATTCAGGTTTGACTTGCTCATTGTACCATCTCAGAGGAAACCATTGCCAGTAGCAAATCAAGAAGCCTGAGGGCAAAGGTTTTCATCTGTTCCGTGCACTGCTAGTCCCCAGATCTTAGGATGGAGCCTGGTACAGCAGCGCAGTCATCTATGGACTCCATCTCTAAAAGGATGACTATTTTCATTCAAATTGACTACTTTGTGGTAGAATTGTGGGCACAAAGTACCTTGCCAAGAAGAGGAACATTGCGGTGTAATTCCCTCAAAATAAAAATTGAAGATATTTGGTCCAGAATTGAAATAGGAAATAAATGGAGAGAGTGAGGTAAGAGAAGGAGACAAAGATCTGAATTGCTTTTCAGAAGCAGATGACAATAACATTTTAGTTTTATAAAATATTTAATTTTCTAACATTTCAAATAAATGAAAAGAGAAAGTGTTCATTTTAGCCTGAAGGAAAAGACATACTCTCAATTCCTCAAAACCTTGGAAATATTGTCATTATATGGATCTCTAGCTATATCTATCTATCTATCTGTCTGTCTGTCTGTCTGTCTACCTACATACATACGTAGATATATATGCTTATATGTATGCATTCTATATAAAAATGAGTACTTATAAAGGTAAATTAGGTTAAATCAACTTCAAAATTTGATAGAATTACTATTAAAATGCCACTTCATTGTTCTTCCTATTAAAAATAAAGAAATGCAATGTACAGGATAACCAGCAATGCACTGCATAGATTTCATATATGTAATTTTATAACACAGAGTCTATGACTTAATTAGTTAATTTGTATCTTAAACTCCAAAGAAAGCATTCTCGTCTACTAGGTACATAAGAGAGGATTTAAAAGAAACAAAACTTACCCAATCACATAATTATCTACCAAACTAACATATTAGGAATCTAATAAAACCTGCTAAGATTTCTCAGTTAGAGATTGCACCTTCCAATATTACATTCTAGTATATTCATTTACTTCAGCTGAAACTTTATTTACTATGGAATTCACAAAAATGTGAATTCACTTATGTTTGTAACATAAATTTATATCTTATAGTGTAATTAAGTAAAGGCTGGATATGAGGACATTGTTTATTTTTAAATTCAATATAGAGTCAATGTTCTTTTATCTCAGATCATTTGGTCTTTTGTTTTACTCCAGAAGAAATATTTAATGTCTACATTAACTCTGAATTTCTCGTTACATAGAAATCTGGTCTTTATTTAAATTAATTTTTATTTATATGATTTTTTTAAGTCTTTTTGTTCAGAGAGCAATTCATGTTCTAATTCCCAATCAAAATTTCTGGTTTCCTCTTGTTTGAACAACATCAACTTTAACTTTACTTCTGTATAATTCCTAGGGATTTCCTTGGATGTAAATGATTCCCAAGGATAAACTGTCGTGTTTCTTAGTAAGAAAAGAAATACAATTATGATGTTTGTCTTAGGAAATTCATAATGTAGAAATACAACAATTAACTGGCTTACAATTTAGGAGTACCTTGAAATGAAATTCTGAAAATATAATAGCCATTTAACCCCAGCACAGCAGAGGAAATTAAAAATTATATTATACTATATGCACTGTTTACTTGGGGGCATTTGGAAAAAATAGTACTCTAAATCAAACGAGTTGTTTGTTAAAAGACTACTACAAGGCCAAGAAAATAGGCAGACATTTTTTAAGGAACCAAAGAATGCCTGTTAGAAATATTTATGAATATCTTTCTGGATTGCATATATGTGGCTCACCAAATTAACCAATCCGTTTGGCTTATTCAGTTCTGTTCAGCTGTGTGGTCCATCTGGTGCTCCTCTATACTGAGCACATCTTCTA
This sequence comes from Dasypus novemcinctus, assembly GCF_030445035.2. Lineage (NCBI taxonomy): Eukaryota > Metazoa > Chordata > Mammalia > Cingulata > Dasypodidae > Dasypus > Dasypus novemcinctus. Next base: position 104,912,947 of record NC_080679.1, on the reverse strand, counting down.
AAGAGGATCAGGCCCTCCATGTATGCTGAATTGGGAGGCAATAAGAACTTTTAAGCCTCAAATATCTTTCTATATTTTTTTGAAAAAAACAAATTTGAAACTCAAATCCCAAACATTTGTGAATTATCTTTTAAGGAAAGTTTGCTTAATCTACCCCTATAAATTGTAAGCATTTTGGTAGTAGGGCTTATACATATATCACTTTGTTCTCCTAATAGCAGTAAATAATGTGACTAAGAACATCTCTATAAACTAGATGAACATGGCTTGAACACTGAGCCTGTCTCTTACCAGCTATGGGACTTATTAGTAAGTTCCTCAATCTCTCTAAGCCTCTGTTTTACACATGTAAAGTGGGAATCGAATAGTATCTGTAGTATTGGGTTATAGGGAGTCAGAGGAGTGCCTGGCATAGAATAAGTGGCAGGTATTGGTAAAAATCATAGGTATTACTCTTGTTGCTATTATTGATATTTTTATGCTTAATAGAATACTGCCTTTTGTGGGTGCCCATACATGTTTGGTTGATTGGTTATGATGCTTATTCAAAGGCAGAATTTGAGGGATGAAGCAAGAAAAGGATCACATCATTGCACAAATTATTATGTCCCCAACTCCTGAAACATGGGATATTCACAGGATATTATACAAATATAATGCTTAAATAGCTGGACCCTTCAATTCTTGTCTTTTACCTCTTTTGAAGGAGGCCTCTACCCAACACTGTATCCCTCCCAAACCAGATCTACTTCCTAGAGATTTGGAATGCAATAAGGGATTTTTCTGACAATGTCATGGGGAGGTTGGAAAGATCATTTATATCTCACAGCATGAGACAGCATACTCTAAAATTCCCACTAGACATCTCTGTTCTTCCAGGAAAGATTGCTTCTTTATCTCCCCTCAGTATCAAACACCCTTTCTTTCAAATCCTTGTCATAAGAAATTCTGCTCTTTCTTCAAGTTCAAGTGCCCCAGTCACTCAGAAAGCCTGCAGTTAATGGATCCTATCCCATGTAGGAAACAGTTTAGAGATCACCACTTTTTTCCTCAACTATGCCCCTTTCTGTATTTTGCACATCTCCAAAGGACTCCTCATCTGATTAGCATAACATAGTATACTTCCACAAAGACCAGTCTCTTCTTGGGAAGAGATTCTGAGGGGAAGAACATGGAAATTTCTTTCATGCCATTACTCACAGAGGATATTAAGTCTGAAAACCTTTACTTCCTTTTAATTCATTTAATATTTATCCAGTATTTGCTCTGTGCAAAGCACTGGATGGGTGCAGTGGGAAAACAGAAAGAGGAGCAAAACGGTATGTGCCCACTTTTCTGGGGGAGACAGACACATAACTAATTAACACTAACAAAGTGCAGATTTCACTGACTACATTAATAGAGGTTCAAGTTTGTATGTGATTACAGAAGAGGGAGAAATTAAGTTTAACTGGTCAATTTCAGGAAATAATTTAATTGTCTGAAATTTGCTTTCTTTTCTGAAGGATGGATTGAATTTTGACTGGTGAATATTGGGGTCATAGTGTATTGAGAAAACTAGTGAGGAGAGAGATCTATGCAGGAAAAGTGGGGAAGGCAAGGCATGTCAGATGGAGTGGAAGGACATTAGGGTGGAGAAAATGAAGACGAGTGTAATGGAAAATAAATCTGGAGAAGAAAACTTGGGATAAAATCATGGAGGCTTAATGGGACTGGGCCATGAAAAAAAAAGTCATGAGAAGTTTTTGAACAGAGATTGCTGTATGGCAAGTAGGTTGGGGAAGAATTCTGGAGGCAAAAATTCAGACCGATAATATAATCAAGGCCATTTCCCCCCTGATTTCCTATTATATTATTGTGCTACACCTAAGATTTCATTTAATCTTCACAACAACAATGTATTATTACTATTTTACTGAGGGGAAAACTGTGGCTTAGAGCGGTGAAGTGATTTGCTTGAGAACTCACAGGAAACACCAAGCTGTGATTCAAATTTAGCACTCTGACTCCAAACCCTGTATCTTTAATTCTTCCCCTATCCTGAGAGAATTGCAATGATCCAGGTAAAAATAAAGCAAATCTTCATTAGGAAAATTGGAACTGGAAATGGGAGAAGGCAGGTTTTAAAAATAGTTATAAAGGGACATTGTGTATTTACAAGATTGACTAGATGGGAAAAGTGAGAGAGAGCTAGAGACCTAGAGAGCTAAAGAGAGAGAGAGTGCTAGAGAGAAAGCTAGAGAGGAAGATCTGTGGGTAGGGAGGGAGAATAAATTGGGCACCATTAACCACATAGCCCCGAAATCAGGAGAAAAGTCTTGGCTGGAAGCTTCACCTAGAATTCATCGTAGAAGGTTATTGAAATGGTATGAGTAGATAATCTCACAAAGAGGATGAAACAACAGGGGAAGGATGCATGGTAAAAGGAAATTCACAGAAGGAAAATTAGACAGCAACTCCTAGAAGTAAGAGGAAGGACAGGAGGACAGGTCAAATGATTAGAATATATCAAAGAAGATGGGATGAATTATAAATGAAAATGGAAAAATATATAAGATGCTGCAAAGAGGCCAAATTCTTAACTAGCTAGGCAACCTTGGGAGAACTAATTTCTTGAAGCTGCAATTTCTTTGAGTTGTGTTAAAATAACTGTTGTTTAAAGAAAAGGTTGCTATGAGGATACATGAGCTTTCATATGCATAAGATTTTCTCAGTGCCAGGCACATAATATGTGCTCAATGAAATCAGCTATCATTATTATTGTTATATTCATCCTTATCATTATCACCGATAAGAGTTGAAAAGAGGAACTTGGATTTGGTGACTCAGATTTTCCATGGCATTTAAATAAGTAGTTTTCATATCTTGAAGAGTAGGAGCAGATTACAAGGTGAGGAGACAAGGAATTAGGAAAGAAACCCTATTTTTCAAAAGCCTTGCCAGTAAATGGAAGGGGACAGTGCAGTGACTCTAAGATTAGTTTAGGGAGGGATTTTCTCTGAGAGGAAGGAGCTAGTAGAGAGAGAGAAGGCAAACATGATTGACAGAGGAATGTGCTTTTGAGTGGACATGCAGGAAGTGGTCCTTTTGAAGGGCTGTCATCTTTAGCAACCTCATAACATAATCATTTTGGCAAAGCATGATTTTGATGTATAGGTAGCATGAGTTACAGAGAGGATTGCAACAGGGCATAGCCTCATTCAGTGATTCATTCGTACAACTCAATTCCCAACATGGAAATTATTTGGGAGTAAGTTCCACAACTAGAGCAGTGATCACAGTTTTTCCATTCTTTAAATAGCAGTCATGTCTAGAATAGGTCTCAGGGAAGGCAACTTTGACTCCTGATGGATCTTGCGAGGACATCACTTGTTTGATTGTTCTTTTACCTGAGAGAGGAGAAGGACAGAGAAAGAGAGAGAGAGAGAATCATTCCATCCCCTCCTTTGTGCCAAAGGATATATGAGTGAGTAAACCTTCACAGGGTATGAGATTGCAACAAAGATGTGTGCAAATTTAGATGGAAATTAGGCATGTGCCCAGGGATCCTGGAAAATTGCCAGCCAGTTCAAGACTTTGCCTTTATAGGCTGTGTATATATTTATTTCTTTGTAGATGCAGTCTATAGAGTTTTCTGTTTATTATTGTTCCCAAGGACATTCTCTCTCCAAGCATGTCTCTAGGCAGATACTAACTCAAAGCCAGGTTTTAAACCATATCAAATATAATTGGTGTTTTCTGTGAAATTCTTTCACATGAAAACTACTATTTTATTTCTTACAGTTATATGGGCAAGAATCATAAAGAAGACTTATCAAAGTTGCATGTACATGTGTGTTAATGGGGGGCAATTCCAAATATTGAGTAAAACAGTATTCATTATTTCTCATATCCTTTAGACACACTTGGAATGTACTCTTGCAACATTTTCTGTTTTGTGCTACTGTTTAATTTCTAAATGCCATTCACATCCTAAAAATTATTTAGAGCTTGAGTTATTTTTGAAAGTCAAAATAAGTTGAAAAGTAGGGTATTTATTAGCTGAAAGAAATCAATGCTATTATTTTGAACTACTTAATCATATCCTATTTTTCTTATGCTTTCGTTTTACTAATTTTGAAAGCATGTGCTAAGGTAAAGGATTTTAAGCCATTTCTGAGTTAGTGAAGTTTCAAATAAATTATATTTTCCTTTGAAAGACTCAAGTCTGCTTGAATCAGGGCCTTCCTTTTTTGTAGTATTCTGTCTTTACACATAATTCTGAGTTTCTTTAAAGTAATGCAGTTCTGAATATAAAGATATATTATCCAGAAAAGAAATAATTCACTCTGAGGCTCAATAGTTATAAAACTGGAGAATATTTAGTCTTGGGCATATTTAAACGCTCATGACTGTACTAAATAAATGAAGAGAGATGTAGGACCTACTTAATCTATGATTTTTTTGTACTTCTATGATATTACTCAGAATGAAATCACTGGATATGACACCATTACTTATTAAGTTTTATTTTATGTTGATTTTATTAAATATTTATATCACTCTATTAATATTATAATAGCTTTTCATAAAATAAAACAGGTGCCCTCCATAAGCTCTTTATATTCCTGTTTTCTGAATTTATAGTATACTTTAGCAAATAAACAAAGTATCCTGTTTGGAGATTTTGGAAGTAGGGAACTTTTTGAGCCACAGGATCAACTCTGTGCTGGAAGTAGGAGTGCTTGGTCTACTCCTCTCCCTCCATCAGTAGCCAAAGCCCTGAGGCAATGCTGGGAACCTACCTGTATATGAGCAGTGGAACATCTATCTTGCATTCTCTGTTTCCGAGTATTGCCTTCAGAACTCAGCAGGAATTTCTGAAAGTATTTTGAGTAAAATTAAGATTGTATATTTCATGTTTTACTCAAATAACATCATCTTTGTGTTTTTCTAATTGCTACTCATAAATAATGTTGTTACTCCCAGTTTCCTAGGATATTTTAAAATAAAGATTACACACATTGGACCTGTTCTAGCTTCTGAGATATTGGAGATATTTGTCCCTCTATTCTTTGATCTGCGGCTTAAATTGATCTTAATGATAATAATTTGGGCTTACTCATTTATTTTGCTATGAATTTAATCAAGCAATTAGCTATCCATTGAATGCAGTTTGGGGCCAGGGAATGGTGTGAGGGCTTTTTTTTAAAGATTTATTTTTATTTATACCCCCCTCCCCTGCCGCTTCTTACTTGCTGTCTGCTCTCTGTGTCCATTCGCTGTGCATTCTTCTGTGTCTGCTTGTCGCCCTTTGTTGTGTCATCTTGAGCCAGCTCACCACAGGCACAGGCTGTCAGCTCTGCGCGGGCGGGAGCCACCAGCTCTCAGTGGGAATGGGCTAGCTTGCCTTCACAAGGAGGCCCTGGGTAAGCTTCCCATTTGATAGGCGGGAGCCCAGTAGATCGAGCCACATCTGTTTCCCTGTAGGAGGGCTTTTAATAATAGATTTTAAAAATGGGTACATTAAAACCTACCCAGGTGCCCATTATAGGGTGCAAAGGTAAAGTGAGGTGACATGTGGAGGCAAAGTTATGCTAATAAATGATTTGTTAGGTGGGCTGGCAACTAAATGTGTACAAGTAAAAATATTAAAAATGGGAAAAACAAGACTGCTAGAAAAAACTACAAGACTAGATATTAGCAAAGTATTTGATCAGCATTTTGGCAGTTGCATTGATGCTCTTACGCTCAAATTACCTTTCCTCCTTCCTCAGTCCATATCCTTTCTTGGATATCCATTCATTGTCTTTCTTCCTGAGTTTGGCTTTCTTTTCTACCTCTTTCTCTCTAGTGCCTATTTCTATTAGTGATAGGTATGTATTGTTTAAGGCATCAAATAGTTGAAATTTCATCAAAGGTGCTCTGATTCACTTTCATGCTTTCTTCTCCTAGAAGCAATAGCTTTCAATGTATTATCTCTAAATATTCTAAATCACATACGTATTTCTATTTCTCAACTGTTCAATGCCAGTGGCTCCTCAGTTGCCTTTGGAAAATGGGATTTAGCTCTCTTTCTTTCTTCTATTTATTCTACTCTCACACCAAAACCTTGGTTCTTCTTGTTCCCCCATCACCAACATTTATATTTTGGGCCAGATAAATATATAGTGTTTATATCATTATGGCTATGCAAATTGTATACACATTTGAGCCTTATTATATATATGGTAACATTTCCTTTCTTGCCCAAATTTCAATTTTTACTTCATTTTACTTCTACTTAGGTTTTTACTAATAATTATTTATCACTATTTCTATTCCAACTGAACTTCATTTGGCTAAATCTCTCAATATTTTGTGATCATTGGGTATGTTTTTAGTGTCTTTTCTAAATTCCTTCAGTCTGGATTGCTCTTTGCCTGGTGCAAAATTATCACTCTTTGCCAGTGTCTATTGAGTTGATTCACTGTTTTCAGACTCCATGTGTCCCTCTTTTGGTTTATCCTTTGTTTTATTGGAGCACATCCTCTGAGAGCTTTCTGAGAAAAACTGCATAGGAGAGAAAGGCGTTTGAGACTATTCATGTATAAAGATGTCTTTATTTATTTGAGTAATATTTTGGTATAAAAATTCTAGATCAGAAAAAGTCATTTTACATTAGAATTTTTGACAACATCCTTCTACCTTCTTCTGTCTTCCAGTGTCACTATTAAGATCCAAAATAATTTTAATTTCTGCTTGATTTTTTCCTTGTAGGAGCTTGTTAGAGATCCTCTTTGCTCTCTATGTTCTGTCATTTCATGATGATTTGTCTTGGCTGTATGTTTAACTACATCCACCTCACTGGATACTTAGTGGATTCTTTCAACTTGGAATTGTATAACTTTCATTTATGAAATTTCCTTGCATTATTTTGTGGGTCATTTCCTCCCTGTGTTCTCCTTTTTCTGGAACTCCAATTATTTGGATAGTAGACCTTCTGTACTGACCCTCTGCTTTTTCTATTTAATCTTTCCTAATTTCTACCTTTCTTCTCTATTTTCTGAGAGATTTCCTTAACCTTACCTTCTATATTTCTTTGAGTTTTTATTTCTATTTTCATATTTTTAACTTTTAAGAATGATTTTTTGTCTGAACATTCCTTTTTAATAGCTAATTAATCTTGTTTTATGACTGCAATATTTCCTTTTATTATTTCGAGGGTATTAATGAAAGCTTTTTTTCCTTTGACTTATTTTTTTCTTCTGCATAAAATCTACCTCTGTGTGTGCTTCCTTGCCCTACTACTGTTTGACAAATTTCATCTCTAGCTTTCATGTCAGACTATTATGTTGGTGTCCAGATATCCTCAGTAATATTTAAGAATGGCACTCTGAAATATTTCTAGGAGTCTCTAAGAATGTGAATGGTTTTGTTGACTGTGGTCCCTTCTGCCTTTTCTGTCTTGGGGCATTTCACTGGGAAGCATTTTCTATAAGAAGTTTCAAGATTTTCTTTCAGGTTAGTCAGATTCTCCAGAGAGGGCACTGCCATGCTCTTGCCTGGAAAGCATAGGAGGGACTGCCAGCATTTGGAGAATCAGAAGGTCTAAAAGCAGTGGTGAAAAAAAAAAAAAGTCAACCAAAACAAAATTGGTCTTTTTATTTAAATCACCTCTTTCTCTATTATCCTTTAATGGCACCGTAATTCTCCATATCATCGAGGCTCAAAACCTTAAAACTATCCTAAACTATTATTCCTCCTTTGTTCATAAATCCAGCTAAAGGCCACATTCTTACCTTCCTACTCTATTGCAAGGTATTTGTAGGCAGGACTCAAAAGTAAGAGCAAGATGGTGGATTGATTAATAGCATGGATTTGCAAAGCTGGGTTCAAATCTTGGTTCTGTCATTTGCTAGCTGTGTAACATTTTCAATAGTTCACTCATTTCCAAGGCTCAGTTTTCAGATCTTCCAAGGATTTGTTCAAACCTAAAATGAACATTGCATAGCATTTTTTCTACACAGAGATTTTACTCTGCATACTTTACAAGTTTTGTATCTTAGAGTATTATTGTTATATCCTAAAAGCTAGTCAATTTTATAAAAAGGAGTTATTTTAAAAATCATCTTCTATTTTAATGTGCCACAGATCACTTTCCCCCTTAATATTCATGCTCATACTTTTTAATTTGAAATTTGTAGTTATTCCCTCTCCATGAATTACTCAGCATTTGCTTCCTATTTATCAATGGATATTTCTCTGAGTTTCCAAGGTCTTGCTGAACTACTCATCTTTCCATTCACTTGGGAAATGTTTTTCTTTTGGTTACATTTATCTCCTAGAACTTTTCTTTTCTTAGTGACCTACATAATGGAGTTTTTAATATGGTCAATACTTATTCATTTTGCACTTCCTTAACAACTCTGAAAACCTTTCCAATGAATGGATGTGTAGGAAGTGGTGTCTGGTACGCATATAAATTTTAGCAGTTCCATTCATCAGCAGTGTGAAGTAACAGTAATTAGAGTGAAATTGCCGACTATGGGAAAGTGTTAGGTGTGGCTCATCATTAATGGAAGCAGTATGATCTAGTGTCAAGTGTAAGGGAAGCTGTGTAGGGAGAATGTTTTGTCTCTGAGAAAGATTCAAAAATTGGTAACCATGCTCTCTTTCTATTGTACATAGGCCATATTGAAAGAAGATAACATAATGTAAGAGCATGTAAGAGCAGACTGCTCAAGAATGAATTGAGGCTCAGGGATTGCTTCCACAATAGCACAAGAAAAAAGGTCCTTTTCATTTGAGTCAATGTGAGTTTGAAATAGGTTAAGGCAGAAAGCTTCTTTTTAATAGCAAGTTTGATACTATAATATTATTTGTTTCTGGGTGTTTTACAGCATTGTGGGAATTGGTGGTTTTAAAAGCCTCTCTCTAAAGATAGCTAAGATGATATGAATTTGACTGTGGTTAGGGAAAGTTTCTGAGGTTAGATTGCTATTTAGAAATATCCTTTGGCTTTAATTTTTTAAAAACTTCTTCATGATTTGTAAATGAACTTTTGGAATTATACCTTAAATATCTTGATATTAATCTGCACGTTGGTGCTCAGGGGAAATATAAGATTTGAGCACGTTTTTACTTATAGTTAGACTGTAAAGATCCATTTTATCCAGGGCAGATAATCTTGATTCCTCTTACCTGTGATATGAAAACATTTTGATTCTTCAGAGAAAAAGCAGCAAACACAGATTAGCAAGAACTTCATTTGGTGTTATCTTTTCTTGTTTGCCTAACCAAGTAGTACATTTTCTAGCTCCAACAATTTCCCCATATTTCAAGTACAGTTTACTCTAAAACTCACATGGACATAAAATGACAGTGGCTATCAGCTGGGGAGTCAAAACACATTGGAGTGATTTAGCATAAATGAATGCACAGAATTGCTGGGAGCAATGGTGTAGTGAAAGGGGAATGTGCTCAGGTCTATGCTGCAAGTCTCTCATCCATAGTACTTGGCAAGGGTTCTCCCACTCAATAAGTACTACCCAATGGCATGCACTCATGTGATTTACAGTTTGCACCCTCTGCCCAAGCTGAAGTCAGTTACCCACAAGGAAGAGCTGCCAGGACTGGCAGGATGGTAAAGACAGCAACTTTGTTTCTTTTTGTTTTAGTCCATCCTTTCAAATATTTCATGTATTTCTCTATATATATATTTATGTATCCTTTCATACACATTGGTGTACATATATATGTGTATGCATGTATATATGTATGTGTATATGTATTAAGTGGGACACAGACATTTAAAGGTACATGTTGACTTTTTTTAAAAAGCAATTTTATTGAGATCTATTCACATGCCATACAAACCATCTAAAATGTACATTCAAAACTACAATGTAGAGAAGCAGACTTGGCTCAGTGGTTAGGGTGTCCGTCTACCACATGGGAGGTCCGTGGTTCAAACCCTGGGGCTCCTTGACCCGTGTGGAGCTGGCCCATGTGCAGTGCTGATGGGCGCAAGGAGTGCCCTGCCACGCAGGGGTGTCCCCTGCATAGGGGAGCCCAGGGCAAGGAGTGCGCCCCGTAAGGAGAGCTGCCCAGCATGAAAAAAAGTGCAGCCTGTCTAAGAATGGCGCTGCCCACACAGAGAGCTGACACAACAAGATGATGCAACAAAAAAGAAATACAGATTCCTGTGCCGCTGACAACAGAAGTGGACAAAGAAGGAGACGCAGCCAATAGACACAAAGAACAGACAACTGGGGAGGGAGAAAGGGAGATAAATAAATAAATAAATAAATAAATAAATAAATAAATAAATAAATCTTTAAAAAAAACTACCATGTAAACCGTAATCCAGGCAGTACAATGCTGCAAAATGTGTTCATCAATTTCAATGAATGTATCACACTAATGAGGGATGTTATTAGTGTGGAAAAGTGTGGGAGATGGGGGAAGTGGGGCATGTGGGAATCCCCTGTATTTTTTATATAACATTTATGTAATATAAGTATCTTTAAAAATATGTAAAAAAAATAAAGTGTACATTCAATGGCTTTTGGTATAATCACAGAGTGGTGTGTTTATCACCACATTCAATATCAGAGCATTTTCATTGCTCCAAACAGAAAGACCTCCTATCCCTTAGTAGTCACCTCTCAATCCTTCTATCCCTCCCCCACCATATATATCTGCCAATCCAATTCCATCTCTACAAATCTATCCATATTTGTAGTTTTTATAAATGGAGTTAAAATAATATGCATTGCTTTTTGTTGGTTTCTGTCATTTAGTATAATTCTTTCTTTTTTTTATAATTGATGAAAAAATATTAATATATTAACATTAATATTCACTACAGTCAATAGTTTGCTTTGGGTGTACCTTTGTACAAATATAACCCCATTATTATTAACATCCTGCAATATCAATGCGACTCATGGAAGAACATATTTTTATTTGTGTCATTATCCCCACTCATCATCCACAATGGGTTCACCATGCCACCCAGTCCCATGTTTCATCCTTTAGCTTTCCTTCTAATGACATAAACTTCCCCTTTTTAACCACTCATACCCCTGCATTGGTATTGCTAATTACATTCACTCTAATGTGATATCATCACTTCTATCCAATGCCATTTACAATCAAACTTACTACAAATTCTGTACATATTAAGCCTCAGCTCCCCATTCTTTATCCTTATTCTATCTCTTGGCAACCAATCTTCTAGTAATTAAGTCCATGAATTTGTCATGATATTTAGTTCATATTAGTGAGATCATACAATATTTGTCTTTTTGTATCTGGTTTGTTTCATTCAATATATAATGCTTTCTTCAAGGTACAGGTATGTTGTCACATGCATCACAAATTCATTCTTCTTACAGCTGAATAATAGTGTATCATATTCATATACCACATTTTGTTTATCCACTCATTTGTTTATGGACACATGGATTGTTTCCACCTTTTGGCAATTATGAATAATGATGCTATGAATATGGGAGTGTAAACATCTGTTTGTGTCCTTGCTTTCAGTTCTTCTGAGTATATACTTAGTAGTGGGATTGTCAGATCATAAGGTAGATCTATATTTAACTTTTTGAGGAATCACCAGACGTCCACAGCTTCTACACCAATCTACATTCCCAACAGTGAATAAAAATTCTTATTTCTCCACATCCTCTCCAACACTTGTAGCTTTCTGTGATTTTTTTTAAATAGTGGTAATCTAATTAGGTGTGAAATAAAATCTCACTGTAGTTTTGATTTGCATTTCCTAATAGCTAGTGATATTGAACATCTTTTCATGTGATTTTTTGTCATTTGTATTTCTTCTTTGAAGGAATACTTGAATAGAAAAATGTCTATTCAAGTCTTTAGCCCACTTTAAAATTGGGTTGTTTGTTTTTTTATCATTGAGTTGTAGGCTCTTTTTATATATCATCTATATTAAACCCTTATCAGATATGTAAATTCCAAATATTTTTTCCCATTGAGTTGGCTACTTTTTTACTTTCTTGACAAAGGTCTTTGAAGCACATGAAAAATGAATTTTGAGAGGGTTCCATTTATCTATTTTTTTCTTCCTTGCTTGTGTTTTATGTGTCAAGTCTAAGGAACCACCTCCTACCTCAAGATCTCGAAGATGCTTTCCTATATTTTTTTCTAGTTTTTTTTTTTTTAATGGTCCTGGCTTTCATATTTAAGTCTTGATTCATTCTGAGTTAAATTTTGAATAAGTTGTGAAATAGGGGTCCTCTTTCAATCTTTTGGATATAGATATTCAATTCTCTCAGCACCAATTGTTGAATATACTGTTCTGTTCCAGTTGAGTGCTCTTGGCAGCCATGTCAAAAGTCAATTGACCATAGAGGTGAGAATCTATTTCTGAGCTCTCAGTTAGAATCCATTAATCAATATATCTGTTTTGATCACTGCAGCTTTGTAATATGGTTTAAAGTTAAGAATTTGATGCCACCAAAAAGCTATTTCTGGCTATTTGCAGCTGCTTTCCCTTCCAAATACATTTGTTAATTGACTTTTCTATTTCTGCTGTTGGAATTTTGTCTGGTATTACACTGAACCTATAAATCCATTTGGGAAGAATTAACATCTTAATTATATTTAGTCTTCCAATCCTTGAAAACAAAATGTCCGTACATTAGTTTAGGTCTTATTTAAGTTCTTTTAGCAAAGTTTTGTAGTTTTCTGAGTACAGTTCCTCATGTTGCCTTTAAGATTTATATAAACAGCTTTTTATTCTTGTCTCCATACCCTCTTTTTCAAGCCCCACCCCATGTCATGAGTTATCAACGTGAACAAACTGATGTATTTTTCCTTCCATATATTTCTGCCTTCTTACATAATTATATTCAAGTAAATGCATACAAATATATGTATATATATGTAGACATTATTATGTAGACATTATTTTCCTCATTTTATAACAATGGGATCACATTATGTAATTCTTTGCATATAGTTTGATCAAAAATCCCTCCAAGACAACTGGTGTATCTTACTCATTATTTTATAGGCTGTATACTATTCCATGGTAAAGATGAACCACAATTTATTCAACCATAACTCCAACTAATAGTAATTCACACCATTTCCAAACCCATCCTTAGTTTTGAGCCATTTTAAATAATGTCCTTGCATACATATGTCTAAATATATTGACTTTATTTCTATAGGACAGGCGATAAGAAATGGAATTTCTGGTTAAAATTTCTAGTAATAGTTTTATTTTATTTATAAAAATGCAAGTTTCCAGTAGGAGTTCAAATTTTTTGAATTTTGCAATACTGATAGGTCCAAAGTGATGTCTCATTATTAATTTGCATTTTTCAATTGGGAAGTTTGAAAATATGTTTAAACTTTTTTTCTTTACCATTTGGATTTACTCTTCCATAAATTGCCTATGCCTACCCTTTGCCCATTTTTCCATAGTGTGAAAAGCAACCTTAAGATGTCCCCAATTGTCCTGCCTCCTGGCACTCATGTCCTAGTCTAAACTCCTCTCTGTAAAAGTAAGCTGAATTCAGTTACTCACTTCTGCCAAATAGAATACAGAAGTGATAGGATGTCACTTCTGAGGTTAGGTTATAAAAGACTGTGGACTTTCACTTGGGTGCTCTATCTTGTTCACTTTGGATTACTCACCTTAGGGGTTGCCAGCTGCAACGTTATGAGGCAGTCCTGTGGAAAAGTCCACGTGGTGAGAGAGTTAAGCCTGGCAAAAAACATATGAATGAGCTTGGAGACCAGGTACATATAAAGTTCTTTTTAATTTTTTCTCATCAATTTATAACTGCTACACTATGGCTGTTTGTCTTTTACCTCTCATATTCTTTGAAGATATTTTTTCAACTCTAACATTTGACTATTCATTTATGTCATCTTTTGCCATATAATTTAAAATAAGTTTGCATAGTCAAGTGTTTCAATCTTTTCCTTTTTAACATTTTGGCCTACCACTAGGTAAAATATATGACCTCATACATTTTTCTATTATTTTTATTATTTTATATTTTACACTTAAATCTTTAATTCATATGGAAGGCATTTTATAAGACTTGAGGCATAGGATACAACTTAATTTTCTTCCACATCTCATAAATGCCAGCATCATTTATAATCATTATTGAAGTACCATTCTTGAGGATAATAAATTCCCATATAGTCTAGGATATATTGGTTTCTGCAATTGGTTTGTGGTTTTATTTGTGATTCTTATCAGGTTTTGGGGAGATTTTTGTGTTATTTATAGTCTATAAAAGGTTAAACAACATTAGAATTAAATAATTTATTGATTTCAAGACAGGTCAGTTGGGAATTACCTGATCCTAGAAACATTAAAAATAGTAGATCTTTGGTTATTTTTCAAATATAGTCTTTATAATTGAACTTTTCAAAATGACTTAAGGACTCATTTGTGAATAGGATCTTTGAAGATCCTGTTGAGATGAGGCCAAGTTGAATTAGGGTGGGCATTAATTCATGTAGTGGAAGTCTTTACAAGAAAAGGAAATCTGAACAGAGGCACAGGTGACTGAGCAGGAAAAAGTAGAAGCAAGAAGAAGGTACCACGTGATGGAGGAAAAGACGCAAGCCAAGGAACCCCAAGGATTGTGGCAAGCCAATACAGACTCTGGGAGAAACTGTGGCCTATCAAGTCTTTGACTGTCAACCCACAGCATCCAAAACTGTGAGAAAATAAATGTCCATTATTTAAGTTAACCCATTGAATGGTATTTGTCAGAGCAGCCCTTGAAAATAAGATCACTAGTTAGGTTTTCTCCCTAATGTAACTGATTCATTTTATGTGCAGTTATACTTTGTTTTGATGGTGGGTAAAGTTGTCATCAGTCTCTGCCCACAGTTCTATTTAATTAGCAGCTGCCTATTTTGGATGTTCTGATTTTTCTCTCCTTCAAGCTGCTGGCCCCTTAAGGAGTGTTGAAGTTTCTCTTTGCCAGCCTATTGTTCTCCTGGCAACCTTTAGATTGACATGGTCACAAATTACATCTCTATACATTGTGTGTCCTTAAAAAAGTTTTAAAATAATTGTTTTATGCATTGATATTTTCAATCATATAGGAGAAAGAAAGGAGCTAAAACCAAAAATACAAAAACACTGACTTTTATATTTACCTATATATTTACCTATACTGGTGTTCTTTACTTCTTTGTATGGCTTTAAGTTACTATTTAATGTCTTTTAACTTCAACTTGAAGAATACCCATTAGCGTTTTTGGGGGGAAGGTCTGCTAGAGATGAGCTTCCTCAGATTTTAATGTAATGTCTTTACTTCTCTTTCAGTTTTTTTTTTTAAAAAGATTTATTTATTTTTCTCCCCTTTCCCCCCCACCCCCAGTTGTCTGTTCTCTGTGTCTGTTTGCTGCGTCTTCTTTGTCTGCTTCTGTTGTTGTCAGCGGCATGGGAATCTGTGTTTCATTTTGTTGTGTCATCTTGCTGTGTCAGCTCTCCGTGTGTGCGGCACCATTCCTGGGCAGGCTGCACTTTCTTTCGCACTGGGCGGCTCTCCTGTATGGGGTGCACTCCTTGCATGTGGGGCTCCCCTAGGCGGGGACACCCCTGTGTGGCACAGCACTCCTTGTGCGCATTAGCACTGCACATGGGCCAGCTCCACACGGGTCAAGGAGGCCCGGGATTTGAACCACGGACCTCCCGTGTGGCAGATGGAAGTCCTAACCACTGGACCAAGTCCGCTGCCCTCTTTCAGTTTTGAAGAATGGTTTTGCCAGATATAAGATTCTTCTTTGACATTTTTTTTCTTTTCTTTCAGTTCTTTACATAGGTTATCCCACTGCCTTCTCTCCTCAATGGTTTCTGATGAGAAATTGGCTGTTAATCTTATTAAGCATCTCTTCTCTCTTACTGCTTTCAAGATTCTCTTGTTAGATTTGGTTTTGGACAGTTTGATTATAATTTGTCTCAGTGTGGATCTTTTTGGTTTTTTTTTTTTTTTTTGGCTTGGAATTACGGGTTTCATGGATGAGTATTTTCTTGCCTCTTATCATATTTGGGGAGTTTTTAGGCATTATTTCCTTAAATATTCTTTCTGCCTTTTTTCTTTTTCCCTTCCTTCTAGGACTGCATATTGTATATTATGATATGCCTGATGGTGTCCCACACATTTCCTTTTTCCTTAGTTTTTTTTTTTTTTTTAATTTTCAGACTGGATAATTTCAATTGACCTATCTTTAAGTTTACTCCCTTTTTCTTTTGCCTTTTCAGATCTGCACTGAACTCCCCCTGCCCCCCCCAGTGAATTTTCTATTTCAGCTATTGTATTCTTCAGCTCCAGAATTCCCATTTGATTTCTTTTTATAAATTCTATGGCTTTTTTATATTATCTTTGTTGACATATCATTTTCCCGCCTTTCTTTAGTTGTTTGTCCATGGTTTCCTTTAACTCTTTGAGTATATTTAAGATAGTGATTGAAGACTTTTCCTAGTAAGTCCAATATCTGTGCTACCTCAGGGACAGCTTATGTCAATTTTTTTTAATGATCCATATTTTCCAGTTTCATTGCATGTCTAATAATTTTTATTGGAAACTAGACATTTTGAGTATTACAATATGATAATATTGGAAACCAGATGCTCCCTCGTCCACAGGGTTTGTTATTGTTGCTGTTATTTACTACAGTTGTTTGTCTGTTTAGTGAATTTCCAAGCTATTTTTAAAAGGCTTTCATGTGTAGTCACTGTTCTGTTATTTCAGCAATCAACCAATGAACTGACAGAGATTTTCTTAAACATCAAAATTAATCTCTTTATTCATTAAACATTCCTATGGTTATTTGAAACTCTAAATTAGAGTCCAGAGTTCCCCAGAAGTTGATTTTGACAGATTCTACCAGCTTACTGATTACTTTAGTGGAGGAATGGATCCATGGAACTCCCTATTCTACCATTCTTGTTGACATTGCTCCTCACCAACAGTTGTTTATTCAATTTGTGGGAGATAAAGTTGGTGCTGAGATTTTATTCCCCCTTACCTCTTTGTTTCTGATTGTAAAATTCTTCAAAGACTTTCCACAAACATAGACTCAAGATCAACATGTAGACATGAAACAGAAGTAAATTCTTTGGACTCTATAAAGCTGTTTCTCCCTTTTTAGGCTTAATATTTAAATTTATTTGAAATAATTTAAAGGAAATTGTTATCTTGAAACAAAAGTAAGAATGACTTGGCTTACCCTAACAAAGATAAATTTAGAATTACCAGGGGCTAGCCCTTTGGGTGATTTTTTCCTCTGCTTGTTGTTTTTGAAATTTTATAGATGTAAGGGGTTTTAGGCTACCACTTCATTAATCTATCAAATAGATTCCAAAAATTGATTTTCCTACTATGAATTATTTGATTTTCTGCTGTTGTTCCAATTGTCTTAATGGTTACAGAGTTAAAATTTTTGCTTTCATTTCCCTATAAAGTGTTCCTCTATTATTCTGTCCATGAAATTAAAGAAATAGATTGGGCACATTTGTCAAGGTTGACAAAAGGATTTTGTGAAATATCTCACAGAAGTTATTTAGTTCTTGATATAAAAGTTTTATTTTCTAGAGAAAAATATTCAATTGTAATACACAATGTATATTAGGATCTTACTATTTGGTAATAATTGCATAATGTTTGTATAAAATGAGTATTACATCAGTGTAAGAAATTTAAATCAATGTTTTTGCTCATTCTCTACTAAGAAGCAATTTAAAAGTATTAACTTCAAGTAGTTGAATTTATTTTATTTTTATACACATCAATAATGTTATTATTAAAATATGGAAGTACAGTAATGATGAATATACTGGCATGGAATAATTCTTCTGGTGCTTTTGAATAACATGTCTTTAATGTGGCTACTCTTAACAGTTAAAGGAGCTTTGACGGTTAAGTAATCCCTTCATCACTTAAGTACAACAGGATTTTATTATTAAGTACACTGACTGGAAATGGTGTGCTTTTTTCATTCACACTATAAACAGTTTTGTTAGATTGGTAATCCTGCTTGTCAGATTTGTTCTCTGTTTGATATTAATCAGTAGGTTTATAAAAGGTACAGCACTGGACAGAAATGAACAGCAAATACTTTATAAATAATGTTTCCATAAATCACAGAAAGGCAGACATCCCTAATTCTGAGGTGTACAGAACATTTTGACATTTCGTGGGTGGTTTGATAGCTTGCTACTAACCCCAAAGTTTAATAGTAGAAGCTACTGTCCATTTCATTACATGATTTTATAGAACTGGCTCTCCCAGTCTAAATGTCTTAGAAGTTCATGGGACATCTTTTCTATTTGGTACTTAATGAAAGCCCCGCAGTTAACCTGTTAAAACTTGTTTCTTCTAGAAAATGCACTTTAAAAATTCTGTGCTTATATCATGGACTACAGAATTTTAAGTCATGAGTAAATATATTACAAGAATCCACATCTTGTTTAAATTTCTTCATATATTTCAGACAGCATCAGATAACATTTTCACTAAATACTCTATTGTGAATTAGTAGTTTTAATCACGAAAACACAGTTTACTTTTATAACTTGCAAGCATTGATTTGGGAGTGGTTTTAAATATTTTTTAGGAACTCCAGGGTTTAGAATATGTACCCAGGGGACTGTTAATATTACAAGGGGTCACTAAATTAATGACTAGCTAGCATAAAATGTTGCAAAATGATGCATGATAATTAGGTGTAATTCCCGGGTGTTTTTATAAGTATTACTAGTTTTCCAAATAGGTCATCACCTCTAAACAAATAAATAAATTGCAGAAATGAATATTAAATATTATCCAAATACTATTTGGCCTTAAATGTGCTTTGACCCAACAGCACTTACTGGCTCTATCCTAACATCCCTACTTTCCCCAGAGCTGCTTGTTCCTTCTTCTCATAGTTTCAAGCGGTTGGCAGATTTTACATCTTTTCCATGCTAAGTTAGTGTTTCCAAATTGCATGAGAATATAGTTTGTTTCCAAACTCTTCCCTTCTCTTCACTCTTTTGCTGTTTTCTTCTTCCACCCATGAATCCATTCACTTCCTTGATATTTTCCTCCAAGATGATACTTTGCTGTGCAGTGGCAATGGCTAGATCCCAGCAATCGCTGGAGGCAGTGGGGAACCCCAGAGAGACATGGATGAGAAAATAAAATGTAATTCTGTCTGTTTCTTATAGGAGGAAAGTGGCCAACCCTGAATCAGATGCAGGATGGAATTCATTAACCATTGATTAATATGCTTTATAATCCTCAAGTTCATGACATATTGATGTGAATGTGATATAAATACATTGGACTTCCACATCACCAACTCTTCACTGTCTAGTGATAAAGAAATGAACAGTTCTTTTTAGCACATGTGATTTACATTGCATTTTCTTTGGGTTTCCCTTTTATGATTGACTGTTGAAGATGAGCCAAGCAACTAGTATATCAGAGTCCATTCAGACATGGTAGTTGCATGGAGAGGTGCCCTTAGTCAGGGATTGGGGAGCCTGCACTACAGGGTGCATTTGGACCACTCCAGCAGAATGCATTCTAACCTACTTTACAGAGTCAGTCACATATATTATGCACTGCAGGCCAGAAAACCTGGCTTCTGATCATGCAGCGACCATTACCTATGTGATCTCTGCAAGTCCCTAAAACATCTGGGCCTCCATTTCTTTGTTATTACAATGTAATTGGACTCCATGGTTTCTAAAGTTCTTTTCTTCTGTAATAGCTATGATGATACTGACTGTGGTATGTCTTCTCAGTAGATGTCAATAAAAGGTGAAGCCCATCTATGAAGGGGATAGAGGAGCAGGGAAGTTACTATCCTTTTATTGACAAAACATATTACATATTATACATAATGTTAGAAAGGGGAATAACAGAAATAATAGGCCAATTACTTTTCTTAGTGAACAAAACGTTTGCAGTTTTTAAGTTTATTCTTGAGTTTCAAGACTTCTTTTTTATAGACTCTATGCATGATATGAAGCTCTTTAGAAGCAGAATAATTTAATTTGCTTTTCTTTTGGCACTATTTTCAAAGGTTAGAAATATTATTGATGTGAATCCATTACTGGACATTTTTATTGAAAGGTCTAAAAAGTACAGTGAAGTATTGTATAGTGTAGACTCATTTTCAGGAGAAAACATAAACACGGAGAAACCATAATCCTGATATAATGTAGGAATCTAATTAAGACTAATGAGGCAACATTAAATTTAATGTATGATGCATTTTATATGCCTCAACGTTAGAGCTGCAGCAAGCTGTTTGTCAGAGTCGATCTTTGGTGACTATCCCCCTACAGGCATTCTCAGGCAATCTGAGATTAGGCCTCTGCTCACCTATTAGGCTAGTCCTGGGCTTGCAGAGAAGTCAACTTAAAAACAACCATGAAAAGTGAGAGTACAGTTGAAATCATCTGTTGGCAGACTCAGCTTGCTGATAAGCTGAGGTCCCTCCTGCCATGGGAAAGGTTCTCCTAGGTTGTAAGTTCTGACTGTAGATTTAGGGGCACCAAAACTAAAAAAGAAAAATGAAGAAGTCCAGTAAGAGGAGAGAAGCAAGACAGAGCAAGTAGCAGTAAGAGGAAAAAGAGATGATGGTTTTACTGGACTCCTGAGGAGATTTAGGGCTATTACCAATGATGAGAATTTGTGGAGGATCTGAGGAAAAGAATCTTTCATGCTGGAATATGTACCGCACTTTGACTGATGTGCTTGTATGCACAAGAAAAGGGGAATTAGTTTCCAGAAATCTGGAATTATGAGAGCTTCACACCATAGCATAATGTGATCAGCATCTCCAAAAATATTTACCACAACAAAGTACAAAAGTTGACATTTAGGGTGGTTATTTTGCATGTGTGAGGTACCGTTTTGTACTAAAAATGGATTATCTCATTTAGTCCTTACATTAACCCCATGAGGTAGCCACAATTATAACCTTATTTTATATGTGAGGACACTAAAGCAGAGAAAATTAAGAACCAGTTAAACAAGCAGAATTAGAACACAGGGATCTAATAGCCAGTAGCCCTAGAGATAGGGAAATGGGTTATCTTTTCATACCTTAACGTACCAAATAATATAAGGAGGTTAATTGACTTGCTTAAAATCACATGACTGGGAAGGGCATGTGGCTCAAGTGATTGAGCTCCCACCTACCACATGGGAGGTCCTGGGTTCCATTCCAGGTGCTTCCTGGAGAAGACAAGTGAGACAGGGAGCTGGTGTGCCAGGTTGGCACGGTGAGCTGACACAACAAGGAGACATAAAGAAGAAAGACAGTGAGTGATACAACAAAGCAGGGAGCTGAGGTGGCTCAAGCAATGGAACACCTCTCTCCTACACGGGAGGTCCCAGGTTTGTTTCCTAGTACCTACTAAAGAGAAGAGGAGCAGACACATTGAGCACACAGCTGTGTGGATGGACACAGAGAGCAGATAGTGAGTGCAAAACAACCAGCAGGGTGGGGTTTGGGGGTGAAATACATAGATCTAAAAAAAAAATCACACGACTCTCTAGTTCTTCAGGCTTGCTCTGGACAGCCAACAAAATGATGATGATGGACAGGTCCCATCTTAAAAAAGCAGGGCATGTTTGCAGTTGCAGACAAGATAATTCCTTCCATCTGCCCTGTGGTATCTGGGTCCCCTCTCAGCCTGGGAATGTCTGAGCAGAGGTCATCCAGTGCTGCTCTGCATTGGGGAATGATCATGGGAGGAGGTATGTGTGGTTGCGGACTAGAGTAGATTAGTCGTGGATGCTTTCTTGTGTTGGCAGAAGAACTCGTAAAATTGATATAATGATAGCAGGTTCAGAAGGGATGGGGGAATGAATGGGTGGACCAGGGCCTAGTTGGGGCAGTGAGATTCTTCTGTATAATAACTGCAATGACACATGCATGACATTATGCATTTTCAAGGCCTATGGAACTGTAGAGCATAAAGTGTAAACCATAATGTGAACTATAGGCTTTGGTTAGCAGCAATGCTTCAAGATTGGTTCGTCAACTATAACAAATGTACCACACTTACATAGGATGTTAATAATAGGAGTGACCATGTGTGTGGGTTCTGGGGGGTTATATGGGAACTCCCTATACTTTCGATGTAATTTTCCTGTAAATGTAAATCTAAAACTTCTCTAAAAATAAAGTTTCAAAAAAAATCACATAACTGGTTCATAACACAGATGTCTTGAACCCACATGTGTTAAAATCAGGCCTGTACTCTGCGTTGCAAAACGAAAACTCCTTTGCTTGTTTTAAAATTTTAAATGAAAATATCTATTGTAATTTGGTTTCTTAACTAGAAACCTGGAGTTCTCTAGCTTGGGTCATGCTGCCCTGAAACTTGCATAAATGGCTTATAAAATTGCAACCTTTTTAGATGTGGAATGTTCTTGTTTTAAAGAGTGATGGTTTATCCTTCCTAATTGTTTCTGTTTGTTGACATACATGGCTTTGCACAGAATTTCTGCAAGTTTAAATTCATAGCCTTCTGGATCTGGCTCATCCCAAGGGACAGTGATTGTGATTTGTTGTTAGATGGTTCAGGCAGAGGACAAACCAGGCTTATCTATAGAAGGCCAATGGCCAAAACGAATGAACAAACAGACAAACAAACAAAATCAAGTTCAGTGTTATGGGAATTATAGGATTGATGGTCAAAAGAGGAAGAAAATAGTCTCTTTGCTGCT